>NW_007259756.1:0-3277 GCF_000164805.1 Carlito syrichta
TTCCTCTCCAATCCATTCCATTCCATACCATTCCATTTCACCTCATGCCATTCCAATCCATTCCGTTCCATTCCATTTCTCTACATTCCATTCCTCTCATTTCCATACCATTCCACTCCTTTGAATTGCTCTTTATTCCATTCCATTCCATTCCATCAATCCCTATTTCATTCCTTTCCATTGCATTCCACTCCATTCAATTCCATTCCATTCCATTCCTCTCTGTTTTCTTCCATTCCTCTCCATTCTATTCCATTATCTTCCATTGCATTCCTCTCCATTCCAGTCCATTCCATTTCTCTCCATACCTTTCCATTACATTTCATTTCATTGCCTGCCTTCCTTTCCATCATATTCCTTTCCTTTCCATTCCTCTCCATTCCATTCCAGTCCATCGCATTCCATTCCGCTCCACTCCAATACATTAAATTCCTCACCATTCCATTCCACTCCATGTCACTCCGTTGCATTCTCTTCCACCCAAGTCCATTCAATTCCTCTCCATTCCACTCCAGTCTACTCCATTCCATTCCTCTCCATTCCATTCTTTTCCATTCTATTTCATTCCTCTAAATTCTATTCCATTCCATTCCATTCCTCTCCATTCCATTCCTCTCCCTTCTATTCCATTCCATTCCTTTCCATATAATTCCATTCCTCTCCATTCCATTCCATTCCATTCTATTCCTTTCCTCTCCATTTCATCCATTCCATTCCTCTGTATTCCATTTCCTTCTATTCCATTTCATTTCTCACGCTTCTATTCCATTCTTCTTCACTCCATTCAATTCCATTCCATTCTATTCAGTTCCATTCCTTTCCATTTAATTCCATTCCATGCCATTTCATAACTCTCCAGTCTATTCCTCTCCATTCCATTCCATTCCTCTCGATTCCAATCCTTTCTATTCTATTGCATTCCATTGCAAACCTCTCCATTCAATTCCTTTCCATTACTCCCAATTCCATTTCTTTCCTCTCCATTTCATTCCTCTCAATTCCATTCCATTCCAATCCATTCCACTCCAATCCATTCCGTTTCTCCCCATTCTATTACATTCCCCTCAATTCTATTTATTCCATTCAATACCTCTGCATTCCACTCTATTCCATTCTGTTACATTCAACTATAATCCATTCCTCTCCATTCTATTGCATTCCAATCGTGTCCTTTCTTTTTCCTCCCCTTCCATTCCATTCTATTCCATTGCATTTCTCTCCATTCCATTACTCTCCATTCCATTCCTGTCATCTCCATTCCATTCCTGTCCATTTCATTCCATTCCTCTGCATTCCATTCCATTCCATTCCTCCCCATTCCATTCCATTCAATTTGTCTTTTCCATTCCATTCCATTTCATTCCACTGCATTTTATTCCATTCCATTCCTCTTCATTCCATTCCTCTCCCTTCCATTTCTTTTCTTTCCTTTCCACTCTATTCCATTCCTCTCCATTCCATTTCTTTGCATTCCTCTCCATTCCATTCCTTTCCAAATCCATTCCATTCCTCTCCATTCCACTCTTTTTCATTCCAATGCAATCCTCTGCATTCGCTTCCATTTTAATCAATCCATTCCATTCCATTCCATTCCTCTCCATTCCATCCATTCCATTCCTGTCTATTCCATTTCCTTCCATTCCATTTCATTTCTCAAGATCCTATTCCATTCTTCTTCACTCCATTCCATTCCATTCAATTCCATTGCTTTCTATTTAATTCCATTACATTCCATTCCTCTCCAGTCTATTCCTCTCCATACCATTCCATTCCTCTCGATTCCACTCCTTTCTATTATATTGCATTCCATTCCAATCCTCTTCATTCAATTCCATTCCATTCCACTGCATTCCACTCCATTCCGTGTCTTTCCTCTCCATTTCATTCCTCTAAATTTCATTGCATTCCATTCCACTCCACTCCATTTCATTTCAATCCACTCTATTGCTTTCCATTCCTCTCTGTTCCTTTCCATTCCTTCCATTTGACTCCATTCCATTCCACTACACTCCATTCTATTATATTTCTCTCAATTCCATTTACTCCGTTCAATTCCTCTCCATTGCACTCCATTCCATTCTGATACATTCAAGTATAATACATTCCTGTCCATTCTATTACATTCCAATCCTCTCTTTTCTATTCCTCTCCACTCCATTCCATTACTCTCTATTCCATTCCATTCTATTCCATTTCTCTCCATTCCATTACTCTCCATTCCATTCCTTTCTTCTCCATTCCATTCCTCACATTTCATTCCATTGCTCTGCATTCCATTCCATTCCATTCCTCTCCATTCCATTCCATTTCTGTCCATTCCATTCCATTCCATTCTTCTCCTTTCCATTTCATTCCACTGAATTTTATTCCATTGCATTCCTCTTCATTCCATTCTTCTCCCTTCCATTCCATTTCATTCCTTTCCATTCTATTCTATTCTATTCCATTCCTCTCCATTCCATTTCTTTGCATTCCTCTCCATTCCATTCCATTCCACTCAATTACATTCCTCTCCATTCCACTCTTTTACATTCCAATCCAATCCTCTCCATTCGCTTCTATTTTAATCAATTCCATTCCTCTCCATTCCATCCGTTCCATTCCCCTCTATTCCTTTTCCTTCCATTCCATTTCATTTCTCACTAAACTATTCCATTCGTCTTCACTACATTCCATTCCATTCCATTCCATTTCTGGCCATTCCATACCATTCCATACCTTTCCATTCCATTACAAACCATTCCATTCCATTCCATTCTTCTCCATTCCATTCCTCTCCATTCCATTCCATTGCATTCCATTCCATTCCTCTCCATTCTTTGCAATTTCTCTTCATTTGATTCCTTTTCATTCCATTCCATTCCATTCCTATCCATTTCATTCCGTTCCTCTCCCTCCATTCCATTCCATGGTGTTCCATGCCCTCCATTCCATTCCACTCGATTCCTCTTTATACAGTTCCCTTCCATTCCATTTCCTTCTTCACCGTTCCTTTCCTGTCAATTCCATTCAATTCCATCCATTCCATTCCTTTCCTTGACATTCCATTCCATTCCTCTCAGTTTTATTCCATTTCATTCTATTCGTTTCCATTCCTTTGCTCTCCATTCCATTTCCTGCAATCCATCCCATTCCATTCCTCTCCATTCTATTCAATTCCATTCCATTCCTTTCCTCTCCATTTCCTTCCACTCCATTCCATTCCCTTCCATTGCATTCCACTCCATTCCATTCCGTTCCTCTCCATTAGATTCCAATCCATTTCATTCCACTGCAT
>NW_007259756.1:3297-3852 GCF_000164805.1 Carlito syrichta
CTCCATCCCATGCATTCCATTCCTCTGTATTCCATTTCCTTCCATTCCATTTCATATCTCAAGATTCTCTTCCATTCTTCTTCACTCCATCCCATTCCATTCCATTCCATTCCATTCCATTCCATTCAATTCCATTCCTTTCCATTTAATTCCATTCCATTCCTTCCTCTCCAGTCTATTCCTCCCCGTTCCATTCCATTCCTCTCGCTTCCACTCCTTTCTATTATATTGCATTCCATTCCAATCCTCTCCATTCAATTCCATTCCATTTCACTCCATTCCACTCCATTCCGTGTCTTTCTCTCCATTTCATTCCTCTCAATTTCATTGCATTCCATTCCACTCCACTCCCTTTCATTTCAATCCACTCTATTGCTTTCCATTCCTCTCCATTCCTTTCCATTCTGTTCCATTCGACTCCATTCCATTCCACTACACTCCATTCTATTATATTTCTCTCAATTCCATTTACTCCGTTCAATTCCTCTCCATTGCACTCCATTCCATTCTGATACATTCAAGTATAATCCATTCCTCTCCATTGTATTACCTTCC
>NW_007259756.1:3872-4882 GCF_000164805.1 Carlito syrichta
TCACTCCACTCCATACCATTACATTCCTCTCCATTCCATTCACTCCGTTCCAATCATATACATTCCTGTCCATTCCTTCCATTCCATTCCCTTCAATTATAATCCATTCTTCTCCATTCCCTTGCATTCCATCCTCTCCATTCTAAAACATTCCTTTCCATTCCATTCAATTCCTCTCCTTTGCATTGCATTCCTCTCCTTTCCATTCCATTCCATTCCATTGCATTCCATTCCATTCCATTCCATTCCTCTTCATTCAATTACATTCCATCTTTCTCCATTCCTGTCCTTTCCATTCCATTCAATTCCATTCTGCTCCATTCGATTCTATTCCTCTCCATCCCATTTTTTATTCTTTATTCCATTGATTCCTCTCCATTCCATTCCTTTGCATTCCACTGTTCTCTATTCATTCCATTCCAATAAATTCCACTGCATTCCATCCCATTCTATTCCATTCCATATTTCTCCACTTCATTCATTCCTCTCCATTCCACTCCCCTCCATTTCTCCCATTCTATTTCTCTCCATTTCATTCCATTACTAAACATTCCATTCCTCTCCATCCATTCCACTCAATTTCTCTCCACTCTAATCCTCTGCATTTCATTCCTTTTCCTTCCTCTCATTCCATTCAATTCCATTCATCTTCTTTCCATTCCATTCGATTTCATTCCATTCCTCTCCAGTTCATTCCTCTCTATGCCATTCTATACAATTTCATTCCATTCCATTCCAATCCATTCCATTCCATTCCTTCCCTCTCCATTCCATTCCACTCTACCCCATTCCACTTCACTCCACTCCATTCCATCCATTCCTCTCCATTCCATTTTATTCCACTCCATTCCATTCCTTGCTATTCCGTGCCCTTCCTTTCCATTCCAATCGTCTCCATTCCATTCTACTCCATTCCTTTGCATTTCATTTCATTCCATTCCTCGGCATTCCATTCCATTCCATTCCACACCATTCCAATCCATTCCTCTCTAGTCCATTCTATTCCTCTC
>NW_007259756.1:4902-6414 GCF_000164805.1 Carlito syrichta
TCTATTCCATTCCTCTCCATACCTTTCCATTATATTTCTCGCCATTCCATTTTTTTCCCATTCTTTTTCATTTCTCTAAATTCTATTCCATTCCATTCCATTCCTCTCCATATAATTAGATTCCTCTCCATTCCATTCCATTCTTTTCCTTTCCTCTCCATTCCATCCATTCTATTCTTCTCTATTCGATTTCCTTCCATTCCATTTCCTTTCTCACGCTTCTATTCCATTCTTCTTTACTCCATTCAATTACATGCCATTCCATTCAGATCCATTCATTTCCATTTAATTCCATTCCATGCCATTCCATTCCTCTCCAGTCTATTCCTCTTCATTCCATTCCATTCCTCTCGATTCCAATATTTTCTAGTCTATTGCATTCCATTGCAATCCTCTCCATTCAATTCCTTTCCATTCGTCCCAGTTCCATTTCTTTCCTCTCCATTTCATTCCTATCAATTCCGTTCCATTCCTTTCCACTCCACTCCATTCCATTTCCTTTCACTCTATTGCATTCCATTCTTCTCAATTCCGTTCCATTCCACTCCTCTGCATTCTATTACATTTCCCTCAATTCTTTTTATTCCACTCAATTCCTCTCCATTCCACTCTATTCCATTCTGCTACATTCAACTATAATCCATTCCTCTCCATTCTATTACATTTCCATCATCTCCTTTCTTGTTCCTACCCTTCCATTCCATTCGTCTCTATTCCATTCCATTTCTCTCCATTCCATTACTCTCCATTCCTTTCCTGTCCTCTCCATTCTATTCCTGTCCATTTCATTCCATTCCTCTGTATTCCATTCCATTCCATTCCATTCCATTCCTTTCCATTCCTCTCCATTCTTTGCAATTTCTCTTCATTCTATTCCTTTCCATTCCATTCCATTCGAATCAATTCCTAATCATTACATTCCGTTCCTCTCACTCCATTCCATTCCTTGGTATTCCATGCCCTTCCATTCCATTGCATTCATCTCCATTCCATTCCACTCCATTCCTCTGCATTTCATTTCATTCCATTCCTCGGCATTTCATTCTATTCCATTCCACACCACTCCAAACCATTCCTCTCTTGTCCATCCATTCCTCTCCAATCCATTCCATTCCATACCATCCATTTCACCTCATGCCATTCCAATCCAATCCGTTCCATTCCATTTCTCTACATTCCATTCCTCTCCCTTCCATACCATTCTACTCCATTTCATTCCATTGAATTGTCATTTATTATATTCCATTCCATTCCATCAATCCCTATTTCATTCCTCTCCATTTCATTCCACTCCATATCATTCCATTCCATTCCTCTCCATTCCTTTCCTCTCCTTTTTCTTCCTTTCCTCTACATTCTATTCCATTAAATTCCATTCCATTCCGCTCCATTCCAGTCCATTCCATTCCTCTCCATACCTTTCCATTGCATTTCATACCATTCCTCTCCATTCCATTCTTTTCCATACTATTTCATTCCTCTAAATTCTATTCCATTCCATTCCATTCCTCT
>NW_007259757.1:0-8554 GCF_000164805.1 Carlito syrichta
GCCAGCTGGCTAGACAGCTGACATAACTAGCTAACTACTAGCTAGCACGCTGTCTTGCCAACTGACATAATTAGCTGAATTAACTAGCTAGCCAGGTGGCTAACCAGTTGACTTAATTGCCTAGCTATCTAGCTAGCCAGCAGGCTAGCCAGCTGACTTAACTAACTGACTTAAAGTAGCTAGCTGATGTAACTAGCAGACTTATCTAGCTAGCTAGCTGACATATCTTTCTGGCATAACTATCTAGCTTCCTAGCTAACCAGTGGGCTTAACTAACTGAACTAACTAGGGAACCAGCTGGCTACCCATCTGATGTAATGAACTTTTAACCAGTTAGCCAGTTGACTAGACAACTGACTTCATGAGCTGACACCTAGCTAGCTAGCTGGTTAGTCAGTTGATTCAACTAGCTGACTTAACTAGCTGTCCAGCTGGTTAACCATCTGATTTAATTGCCTAGATACCTAGGTAGCCAGCATCCTAGCCAGCTGATTTAACTAACTAACTTAACGAAGTAGCCAGCTGGCTAGCCAACAGACTTAACTAGCTAGCTATGTGGCTAGGCAGCTGGATAGCCAGCTGAATAACTAGCTGACATAACTAGATAGTCTAATGGCTAGCCAGCTAACTTAACTAGCTACCTACCTACATAAGTAGCTTGCTTGCCAGCTGAATTAACTACCTACCTACCTAGCTAACCTGCTGTCATGTGCACTGACTTAACTAGGTTACTTATCTAGTTATCCAGCTGAATAGCCAGCTGCCTTAACTAGCTAGCTACCCTGCTAGGCAGCTGGCATGCCAGCTGACTTAACTAACTAATCAGCTGACTAATCTAGCTGACTTAACTAGCTAGCTACCTATCTAGCCCGCTGAATTAACTAGCTGACTTAACTTGCTGACTTAACCAGCTAGCCAGCTGGCTGCCCAGCTGATTTAACTAGCTAGTCAACTGGCTGGCCAGCTGAATTAACTAGCTGTCTTAAGTAGCTAGCCTGCTTCCTAGCCGGCTGACTTAAGTAGCTAACTACTTAGCTAGCCAGCTGGGAAGCCAACTAAATTATCTAGCTTACTTAACTAACTATCCCGCTTGCTAGCCAGCTGACTGAACTAGCTTGCTACCTAGCTATCCAGCTGACTTAGCTACTTGATTTAAACAGCTTGCCAGCTGGCTAGCAAGGTGACTCAACTTGATGACTTAACTAATGGGCCAGCTAGCTAGCCAGCTGACTTAACTAACTCTACCTAGCTAGCTAGCTGGCTAGCCAGCTGAATTAACTTGCTGCCTTATTTAGCTAGCCAGCTGGCTAGCTGAGGTATCGAGCAAACTGACTAGTTAGCTGACCTGTTGGCCTGTGAGCAAGCTGACAATTTATTTGACCTGTTGACTGGTGAGCGAGCCGACTAGTTTGCTGACCAGTTTGCAGGTGAGTGAGCCGACTAATTAGCTGACCTGATGGAAAGCAAGCAAGCCCACTAGTTAGCCTATCAGATAGCTGAGTTGCTAGCCGACTAGTTAGCCAAATAACTAGCTGATTTGCTAGCTGACTTAACTAGCTAGCTGACTAGTTACCTGGCTATCTAGCTGACATAACTACCTAGCAAACAAGCTAACTCTCTAGCTTGCTGACTTAACTAGCTAGCTTTCTGGCTACTGGCTAACTGACTTAACTATCTAGCTGACTAGCTAGCTGACTTAACTAGCTAGCGGATTAGCAAGCTGACTAGCTGACTTCACTAGCTAGCTGGCTAGTTAACTGACTTAACTAGCTGACTAGCTACTTTGCTGGATAGCTGGCTAACCAGCTGACTTAAGGAGCTAGTTAACTGGGTTGACTACACGGATAGCCAGCTGGCTTGGCTAGCTAGCTATCTGGATGGCTAGTTGGCTAGGCAGATGGCTAGCTAGCAAGTGGGCTGACCAGGTGGCTAGTCAGCTGGCTTAAATAGCTCTCTGGCTGGTCGGACAATTGGACAGCCAGCTGGCTTATCTAGCCAGCAATCATGTTGGTCAGACAGCTAGCCAGCTGACTTAACTAGCAGGCCACCTAACTGACCAGCCTGCTACCCAGCCAGCTTAACTTGCCAGCCATCTAGCTAGCCTGCCACTAACAAGCTGACTTAGCTAGTTGACTTAACTAGATAGCAATCCAGCTAGCCAGCTGACTTAACTAGCAAGCCACCTAGGTAGCCAGCTGGATAGCCAGCTCACTTCACTTGTTGAACTAACTAGCTAACCAGTTGGCTAACCAGCTGACTTAATTACCTAGCTACCTACCTAGCCAGGTGACTAGCCAGCCAACTTAACTACCTGACTCAACAAACTAGTCAGCTGGCTAGCTAGTGGATGAAACTAGAGAGATACCTAGCTAGCCAGTTGGCTAGCCACTTGAATTAACTGCTGTCTTAACCAGCTAGACAACTGGCTAGCCAGCTGACTAAACTAGCTGACATAACTAGATAGCCAGCTGGCTAGCCAGTTGACTTAACTAGCGGACCTCATTAACTAGCCAGGTGGCTAGCCAGCTGACTTAAATAGCTAGCTACCTACATATCCCACTGGCTTGCCAACTGACGTAACTACCTAGGTAACTAGCTAAACGGCTGACTAGCGAGCTGATTTAACTAGGTGATGTAACTAGCTAGTCAGTTGGCTAGCCAGCTGCCTTAACAAGCTAGCTACCCAGCAAGGCAGCTGGCTAGCCAGAAGACTTAACTAGCTGACTTAACTAGCTGTCTACCCAGCTAGCCAGCTGATTTTACTAGCTGAAATAGCTAGCTATCTACCTTGCTGGCTATCTAGCTAGCTAGCTGACTTAACTAGCTGACTTAACTAGCTAGGTAGCTGACATAACTAGCTGGTTTTACTAGCTATATACCCTAGCTATCAAGCTGACTTAATGAGCTGAAATAACTAACTAGTCAGCTCTCTAGCCATCTGACTTAACTAGCTTTTAACTAGCTAGCCAACTGACGAGCCAATTGACTTAAAGAGTTGACTTAAATAGCTAGCCAGCTGATTATCCAGGTGACATAACAAGTTGATTAACGAGGTAGGCAGCTGGCAAACCAGGTGACTAAACTAGCTGACATAACTAGATATACAGACAGCTAGCCAGCTGACTTAACAAGCTCTCTACATCTCTAGCCACCTTGATAGCCAGCTGATTTAGCCAACTGACACAATTAGCTAACCAGCTGGCTAGCCAACTGACTTAACTAGGTCACTACCTAGCCAGCCAGCTTGCTAGCCAGCTGACTTAACTAGCTGTCTTAACTAGCTGTCCTGCTTTCAAGCCAGTTGAATTAATTAGCTTGCTACATAGCTAGCCAGCTGGCTATGCAGTGAAATTAACTAGGTGACTTATCTTGTTAGCCAGCTGTTTAACCAGCTGACTTAACTAGCAAGCTACATAGCTAGCCAGCTGTCTTCACAGCTGACTTAACTAGGTGAATTATCTGGCTAGCCAGCTGGCTAGACAGCTGATATAACTAGCTAGCTACTTAGCTAGCAAGCTGGCTAGCCATCTGTCAACTAGCTGACTTAACTGGCTAGCCAGCTGTCTATCCAGCTTACTTAGTTGACTAGATATCTAGCTAGCCAGCTGAGTTAACTAGCTGAAATAACTAGGGAGCAAGCTGGTTACCAATCTGATGTAACCAGCTTTTTAACTAGCTATACAGGTGGCTAGACAACTAACTTCAACAGCTGACTTAAGTAGCTAGACAGCTGGTTAACCAGCTGACTAAACTAGCTGACTGCACTAGTTGGCCAGCTGGCTAGCCAGATGACTTAATTGCCTAGCTACCTAGGTAGCCAGCAGCCTAGCAAGCTGATTTAACTAGCTGGCTTAACGAAGTAGCCAGCTGGGTAGCCAGCAGACTTAACTAGCTACCTGCCTAGCCACACAGCTTGATAGCCAGCTGACTTAACTAGCTGACATAACTAGATAGCCTGATGGCTAGCCAGCACACTTAACTAGCTACCTACCTACATAGACCTCTGGCTTGCCAACTAATTAACTACCTAATTACCTAGCTAACATGCTGGTCAACGTGCTGTCTTAACTGCGTGACTTAACTAGCTAGGCAGCTGGCTAGCCTGCTGATTTAACAAGCTAGGTACCCTGCTAGGTAGCTGGCTAGCCAGCTGACTAAACTAACTGGCTTAAATAACTAGATACCTAGCTAACCAGCTGACTTAACTAGCTGACTTAACTAGCTAGCTAGATAGCCAGCTGGCTGAGAAGCTGACTTAAATAGCTGACTTAACTAGCTATCCAGCTGACTGGCCTGCTGACTTAACTAGCAAGACAGCTGCCTGGGCAGCTGAATTTATTAGCTGACTTAACGAGTTAGACAGTTGGCTAGCCAGCTGACTTAATTAGTTAGTTACCTAGCTAGCCAACTGGCTAGCCAGCTGATTAACTAGCTGACTTAAATAACTAGCCAGCTGGTTATCCAGCTGACTTAACTAGCTTGCTACCTAGCTAGCCATCTGGCTAGCCAGCTGATATAACTAGTTGACAACCTGCTAGCCAACTCTCTAGCCAGCTGACACAACTATCTTAATTAACTAGTTAGCCAGCTGGCTAGTCAACTGACTTAACTAGCTTTCTACCTAGTTAGCTAACTGGCTAGCCAGTGAACTTAAAGAGCTGACATAATTAGCTTGCCAGCTGGCTAACCAACTGACTTAATTAGCTCGCTACCTAGCTAGCCAGCTGGGTAGCCAGCTGACTTTACTACCTGACTTAAATAACTGGCCTGCTTGCTAGTCAGCTGAATTAACTAGATGGCTACATATCTAGCCAGCTGGCTAGCCAGCTTGCTTACCCATCTGACTTAAGGCAGCAAGCTGGCTAGCCACCACGCTTAACTTGATAGCTATCTATGTAGACAGCAGGCTAGCCAGCTGACTTAACTAGCTGACTAAAACAACTATCCTGCTGGCTAACAAGCTGACTTATCTAGCTAGCTACCTACCTAGCCAGCTGGCTGGACAGCTGACTACACTAGATGACTTGACCAGCTAGCCAGTTGGCTAGCCAGGTGACTTAACGTGCTGATATTACTAGCTAGCCAGGTAGCTATCTAACTGACTTAACTTGCTAGCTACCAAACCTAGCCAGTTGACAAGCCAGCTGTCTTAACTAGCTGAATTAAGCAGCTAGCCAGCTGGCTAGCCAACTAACTTAACTAGCTCGCTACCTAGCTGGTCAGTGGCTAGCCAGCTGACTAAAGTAGCTGACTTAATTAGCAGCTACCTAGCTAGCCAGCTGACTTAAATAGTTAGCTAACTAGATAGCTACCTAGCTAAAAAGCTGACTTAAATAGTTAGCTCCCTTGTTAGCTATCTGACTCAACCAGCTAGATAACTAGTTAGCTTAATAATTATCTAACATGCTAGCTAGGTGACTTAATCATCTGACTTATCTTGTTAGCTAACGAGCTAGCAAGCTGACTCATCCAGCTGATTTAAATCATTATCTAGCTAGATAGCTAGCTGATCATGCAGCTGACTCTACTCGTTAGCTAACTAGCTATCTGGCCTTCTCAACCAGCTGACTCAACCCGTTTGATAACTGGTTAGCTAGCTGTCTCAACCCGCTGAATTAACCCATTAGTTAACTAGCTAACAATCTGACACAACCTGCTGACTTAAACCTTTAGCTAACTAGCTAACTAGCTTTCTTAATCAGCTGACTAAATTAGAAGCTGACTTAGCTAGCTGGCTTAACTACTTAGCTAGCTATCTTAACTGTCTGAATTAACGAGTTAGCTAGCTGACTTAACATTCTGAATTAACTAGTTAGTTAACTATTTAACTAGCTGAATAGCCAGCTGACTTAAATAATTAGCAAACTAGTTAGGTAGCAGACTTAAGTAGCTGACTTAAATAATTAGCTAACTAGTGAACTAGGTGACTTAGCTAGCTGACTTAAGTCGCTAGCTAGTTAGTTAGCTCACTTAGCTAACTGACTTAACTAGTTGGCTAATGAGATAGCTAGCTAGCTGAATTAATGAGTTTTTTAATGAGTCACATAACTGTTTTAACTAGTTGGTAAACGAGTTAAGCAGCTGACTTAACTAGTTGGTTAATGAGTTAGCTAGGTGACTTAACTTGTTGGCTGATGATTCGGCTGACTAATTAGCTGGTTTAACACGTTTGCTGACTACTCGGCCGACTTGTTATCTGCTTTTACAAGTTGGCTGACTAATAGGCCGAGTATTTAGCTTGGTTAAATAGATGATTGATGAGTTGGCTCCATAGTTAGCTCGGTTAAGAAGTTGGGTGACCAATTTGCTGACCTAACTAGTCGGTTGACTAGTTGGCCGACTAGTTAGCTGCCTTAAATAGTCGGCCGACTATTTAGCTGACCTAACTTCTTGACTGACAAGTTGGCCCACTAGTCGGCTGATTGTTTAGCTTACTTAAGTAGTGTTCCAGCTAGTAGGCCGACCGGTTAGCTCACTTAATTAGTCGGTCAGTTGAGCTGACATAACTAGTCGGCGGGATAGTGAGCCGACAGGTGAGCAGACATAACTAGTCGGCGGGCTAGTGAGCCGACTGGTCAGCTGAATTAACTAGTCAGCTGGTGAGTGAGCCTATGCCTGCTCTGCCATAACTAGTTGGCCAGCAAGTGAGCCGACCGGTGAGCTGACTTAATTAGTTGACTGGTGAGAAAACAACTAGTTAGCTGACCTGTTGGCCTTTGAGCGAGCTGACAAGTTACTTGACCTGTTGGCTTGTGAGTGAGCCTACTAGTTTGCTGACCAGTTGGCAGGAGACCAAGCCTACTAGTTAGCTAACCTGATGGAAAGTGAGGGAGCCCACTAGTTAGCTGATCATCTAGCTGAGTTACTAGCCGACTGGTTAGCTAAGTAAATAGCTGATTTGCTAACTGACTTATTTAGTTAGCCAATAGCTAGCTGGCTAACTAGCTGACATAACTAGCTAGCAAACAAGCCAATTAGCTATATAGCTATCTGACTTAACTAGTTAGGTAACTGGCAAGTTAGCTGGCTAGTTAACTTAACTATCTAGCTGACTAGATAGCTGACTAGCCAGCAGACTTAAGTAACTAGCTGGCTAGCAACCTGAGTAGCTACTTGACTTAACAATCTAGCTGAATTGTTAGCTGACTTGCTAGCTGAATTGACTTCTAGCTGGCTAGCTAGATGTTTTAACTAGCTGACTAGCTAGTTGGCTGGCTAGCTGGCTAGCCAGCTGACTTAACTAGCTAGCTACATGATTGACTAGTCGGCTACACAGGTGGCTAGCTACCTAGGCAGCCGGCTAGCTAGCTAGCAGGATGGCCAGCTGGCTAGCCAGCTGGCATAAATAGCCAGCCGACTGGCTAGACAGTGAGATAGCCACCCAGCTTAACTAGACAGTCACCCTGCTGATCACCTGGCTAGCCAGTCGGCTTAACTAGCTGTCCAACTACCTGACCAGCCTGCTAACGAGCCAGCTTAACTTGCCAGCCACCTAGGTAGCCAGCTGGCTAACCAGCTAACTTAACTAGCTGACTAAACTAGATGGGCTGTTTTCTAGCCAGTTGAATTAACTAACTTGCTACATTACTACATAGCTATGTACATAGCTACATAGCTAGCCAGCTGGCTATCTAGCTGAATTAACTAGGTGACTTATCTAGCTAGCCAGCAGACTTAACTAGCTGAAATAACTAGGGAGCCAGCTGGCTGCCCATCTGGTGTAACTAGCTTTTTAACTAGCTAGCCAGCTAGCTAGACAACTGACTCAATGTGCTGAATTAAGTAGCTATTCAGCTGGTTAGCCAGCTGACTAAACTAGCTGAATTAACTACTGGCCAGCTGGCTAGACAACTGACTTAATTGCCTAGCTACCTAGCTAGCCAGCAGGCTATCCAGCTGACTTAACTAGCTGACTTAATTAAGTAGCCAGCTGGCTAGCCAGCACACTTAACTAGCTATCTACCTACCTAGGCAGCTGGCTAGCCAGCTGAATTAACTAGCTGACATAACTAGATAGCCTGATGTCTAGCCATGTGACTTAACTAGGTACCTATCTACATAGTCTGCTGACTTGTCAGTGGACATAACTACCTAACTACCTAGCTAATCTCCTGGCCAGAGAGCTGACTTAACTATGTAATTTAAGTAACTATCCAGCTGACTAGCCAGCTGATTTAACTAGATAGTACCCTGACAGGCATCTGGAAAGTAATCAGACTTAACTAACAGACTTAACTAGCTAGCCAGCTGGCATAACTACCTGACTTAACTAGCTAGCTACCTACTTAGCCAGCTGACTTAACTAGCTGACTTAATTAGCAGCTACCTAGCAAGCCAGCTGGCTGTCCAGCTGACTTAACTAGTTGAATTAGCCAGCTATCCAGGTGGCTAGACAGCTGACTTTATCTAGCTGACTCAACTGGACAGCCAGCTGGCAGACCAGCTGAATTAACTAGCTGATTTAACCAGGTAGCCAGCAGGCTAGCCAGCTGACTTAACTAGTTAGGTACCTAGCTAGCAACCTGGGAAGCTAGCTGAATTAAGTAGCTGACTT
>NW_007259757.1:8574-9300 GCF_000164805.1 Carlito syrichta
CCATGCCAGCTGACTTAACTAGCTGACTTAACTAAGTAGCCTGCTGACTAGCCAACACACTTAACTAGCTCTCTACATACCTAGACAGCTGGATAGCCAGCTGACTTAACTAACTGACATAACTAGATAGCCTGATGGCTAGTCAGCTGACTTAACTATTTACCTACCTACATAGCCCACTGCCTTGCCAGCTGACTTAACAAACTAACTACCTAGTTAATCTGCTGGCCAGAGAGCTGACTTAACTAGGTGACTTAACTAGCTAGCCATCTGACTGGCCAGCTGACTTTACTAGATAGATACCCTGACAGGCATCTGGCTAGCCAGCTGTCTTATCTAACTGACTTAACTAGCTAGTGAGTTGACTTAACTAGCTGACTTAACTAGCTAGCTACCTAGCTTGCCAACTGACAAATATCTGACTTAATTAGCTAGCTACCTAGCTAGCCAGCTGGCTGTCCAGCTGACTTAACTAGCTGACTCAACCAGCTAGCCAGATGGCTAGCCAGCTGACTTAACTAGCTGACTCAACTAGATAGCCAGCTGGCTGCCCAGCTGAATAAATTAACTGACTTTACCAGCTAGCCAACAGTGTAGCCAGCTGAATTAACTAGCTACCTACATAGCTGTCCAGATGAGAAGCTAGCTGAATTAAGTAGCTGAATTAAATAGCTAGGCAGCTGGATAGGCAGCTGACTTAACTAGCTTGCTACATAGCTAGGCACC
>NW_007259757.1:9320-10040 GCF_000164805.1 Carlito syrichta
CTACCTAGCAAGCCAGCTGGCTGTCCAGCTGACTTAACTAGTTGAATTAGCCAGCTATCCAGGTGGCTAGACAGCTGACTTAACTAGCTGACTCAACTAGACAGCCAGCTGGCTGGCCAGCTGAATTAACTAGTTGATTTAACCAGGTAGCCAGCAGGCTAGCCAGCTGACTTAACTAGTTAGGTACCTAGCTAGCAACCTGGGAAGCTAGCTGAATTAAGTAGCTGACTTAACTAGCTAGCCAGCTGGATAGGCAGCTGACTTAACTAGCTTGCTACATAGCTAGGCAGTTGGACAGCCAGCTGACTTAATGAGTTGACTTAACCAGCTAGTCAGCTGGCTAGCCAGATGAATCAACTAGCTGAATTAACTAGTTAGCCAGCTGGCTAGTCATCTGACTTAACTAGCTCTTAATCTTGCTAGCTAGCTGGCTAGCCTGCTGACTTATTTAGCTAGCCAGCTGGCTAGCCAAATGACTTAACTGTCTCACTATCTAGCTAGCCAGCTGGCAAGTTAGCTGACTAAACTAGTTGACTTAAATAGCTGGCCTGCTTGCTATTCAGCTGAATTAACTAGCTTGCTCTATAGCTAGCTAGATGGTTAGCCAACTGATTTAACAAGGTGACTTAACTAACTAACCAGCTGTCTAGCCAGGTGATTTAAGTAGCAAGCTACCTTGCTAGCCAGCTGACTAGGCAGCTGACTTAACTAAGTGACTCA
>NW_007259758.1:0-1240 GCF_000164805.1 Carlito syrichta
ATTCACATTGATACCCAAGCCAGGTAAAGATCCAACAAAGAAAGAGAACTACAGGCCAATATCTTTTATGAACATAAATATTAAATTCTCAACAAGATCCTAGCAAACCGGATTGAACAATACATCTCAAAAAAATCATCCATCATGACCAAGTAGACTTCATTCCAGGGATGCAAGGCTGATTCAACATTCGTAAAACCATAAATGTAATGAAATACATCATCAGAAGTCAAAACAAAAACCACATGATTATAATATTAGATGCAGAAAAAGCTTTTGATAAAATCCAGCACCCCTTCTTGATAAAAACCATGGAACATCTAGGCATATGGAGAACATACCTCAAAATAGTGAAAGTCATCTATGAGAAACCCACAGCCACCATACTCCTAAATGGACAAAAATTGGAACCATTTCCCCTGAAAACTGGAATAAGACAAGGATGCCCACTCTCACCCCTCCTGTTCAACATAGTATTGGAAGTCCTGTCTCGAGCATTCAGAGAAGAGAAGGCAATCAGGGGTATTCAAATAGGAAAAAGGAAGTCAAGCTATCTCTCTTGGCAGATGACATGATCGGGTACCTTGAAAACCCAAGATAAACTGTCAGAAACCTCCTTTCACTGATAAAGACCTTTGGCAAAGTCTCAGGATATAAAATAAATGTACAAAAGAAAATCGCATTTTTCTACACCAATAATAAACAAACGGAAACCCAAATAAAAAACACAATTCCATTCAAAATTGCCACAAAAAAATGAAATACCTTGGAATCTTCCTAACCACAGACATGAAAGACCTTTAAATGAAAAATACAAAATGCTGCTCAAAGAAATCAAGGATGACACAAACAGGTGGAAAAATATCACATGCTTATGGATTGGAAGAATCAACATTGTGAAGATGTCCATCTTACCTAAGGCAATCTACAAATTCAATGCAATACCCATCAAATTACCAGCAACATTCTTCTCAGACCTAGAAAAAACAACACAGGAATTCATATGGAGACACAAACATCCAAGAATAGCCAGAACAATCCTCAGCAAAAAAAACAAAGCAGGTGGTATCACATTACCAGACTTCCAACTTTACTATAAAGCTACAATCATCAAAACAGCTTGGTATTGGTATAGGAACAAGCATATAGATCAACGGAAGAGAAATGAGATTCCAGATGCGAAACCTCAATTCCACAATCAACTCCTTCTACAACAAAGCCTCCACCAATTACCACTGGG
>NW_007259758.1:2513-3674 GCF_000164805.1 Carlito syrichta
GAGATGGGATTAACAGTAGCAAATATCTGTCTGGGGACGGGGAAACACCTCATATCAACATGGTGCCTGAATGAAACATAATTGTATACCTAACCCTTAACTGTACCCCACAACATCATAATAAAAAAACAGAAGATTGAACAAATAGAAGTAAAAGTAATCCCTCTACCCATGAATAACAGAATTAAAGAAGACGGTGATGTGGAGGGAAGGAAAAAAGTAGGGAGGGGGGAAAAAACTGCAGAAATGAAGAAAGCCAAAAGAAGATGTACGTCTCACACAGACCCCCAGGAGATCAGACAATGAGAAAACAGATTCCAGAACACAAACTATGAAGAGTCCTCAGAATGACTGGTCACATGCAACCAAACCAGACATCAAGACATTAATAGAGAGAATTTTAAAAGTTGAGGAGAGACAAGAAGAAAATAGGAAGGAGCTGATGTCAAAAATAACAGCAATAAAGAATACTGTGATGGAAATAAATAACAAACTAATAATCATGGAAAGCAGAATTAGCCAAGCAGAAGAAAGAATCTCAGAGCTCAAAGACTAAAACACAGAACTAACCCAACTGTCAAAAGCATAAAAAAGAAGCTCAAAAAGACAAAACAAAACCTGCAAGAGATCACTTCAAGAGATCACTTCAAGAGACCAAACCTAAGAGTAATTGGCCTTCCTGAAGCAGAGGGAAAAACAGAAGCCACACTGGAACAAACATTTCATGAAATCATTCCAAATAACTTCCCTCATCTCATCAAGGATGAAAAATTCAAACACAAGAGATTCAGAGAACCCCTGCAAGACAACAAATGAGAAGACCAACTCCCAGACATATAATAATTCACCTAAACAAAGTAGGTATAAAAGAAAAAATCCTAAAGACAGCAAGAGAAAAAGGTCAGACTATGTACCAGGGAAGACAAATTAGAATAGCAGCAGATTCATCTACAGAAACCCTCCAGGCTAGGAGAGCTTGGAGCCTTATCTTCAAAGTTCTAAAAGATAAACAATTTCAACGGAGAATAACCTACCCAGCCAAGCTAAGTTTCATCAGTGAGGGAGAATTGAAATCTTTCCCAGACATCCAATCCCTAAGAACCTATGCTGCCACAAGACCACCTCTACAAGAAACACTTAAGAAAGTATTGAACACAGGAG
>NW_007259758.1:4526-5091 GCF_000164805.1 Carlito syrichta
CGAGGCTGAGGTGAGTGGATTGCCTGAGCCCACATGTTCGAGACGTGCCTGGGCAGCAGGACCTCATCTCTACAATAAATAAAAAAATCAACCGGGCGTGATAGCGCATGCCTGTAATTCCGGCTACTTGGAAGGCTGAGGCGGAAGGATCGCCGGAGCCCAGCAGGTGAGGCTGCAGTGGCCGGGAACGGCCACAGCACTCCAGTCTGGGTGACAGAGTGAGACTCCAACTCCAAAAAAAAAAAAAGAAACCAACAAGGTCACCCCGAAACCAACAAAGGCATGGACACTAAACAGCATGATGCTAAACAACTCCTGGGTCAATGATGAAATCAAAACAGAGATCAAAAGATACCTGGAAACAAATGTAAATGAAGAAACACCTTACCAAAATCTCTGGGATGCCATGAAAGCTGTAGTAAGAGGGGAACTTATATCCCTACAAATGTACATGAAGAAAATGGAAGGATCACAAATTAACAGCCTAAGAAGCCACCTAAAAAAGTTGGAAAAGCAAGACCACAAAAAACCCTAATTTCAGCAGAAGAATCCAGATCACCAAAAT
>NW_007259758.1:5779-7475 GCF_000164805.1 Carlito syrichta
CACTGCTTCTTGATAAAAACCCTCGAACATCTAGGCATATGGGGAACATACCTCAAAATAGTAAAAGCCATCTACGAGAAACCCACTGCCAGCATACTGCTAAATGGACAAAAATTGGAAACATTTCCCCTAAAAACTGGAACAAGACAAGGATGCCCACCCTCACCCCTCCTGTTCAATATAGTATTGCTAGAGTAATCAGAGAAGAGAAGGCAATCAGGGGTATCCAAATAGGAAGAGAAGAAGTCAAGTTATCTCTCTTTGCAGATGAAATGATTGTGTACCTTGAAAAACCAAGAGAATCTGTGAAAAATTTCCTTACACTGATACAGGCCTTTGGCAAAGTCTCAGGATATAAAATAAAAGTGCAATAGACAATTGCATTTCTTTACACCAATAATAAACAAATAGAAACCCAAATAAAAAGCACAATTCCATTCACAATAGCCACAAAAAAAAATGAAATACCTTGGCATCTTCCTAACCAGACACGTGAAAGACCTTTACAATGAAAACTACAAAACACCGCTCAAAGAAATCAAAGATGACATAAACAAGTGGAAAAATATCTCATGCTCATGGATTGGAAGAATCAACATTGTGAAGATGTCCATTTTACCTAAGGCAATCTACAGATTTAATGCAATACCCATTAAATTACCAGCAACATTATTCTCAGACCTAGAAAAAACAACACAGGAATTCATATGGAAACACAAACGACCAGGAATAGCCAGAACAATCCTCAGCAAAAAAAAACAAAGCAGGTGGTATCACATTACCAGACTTCCAACTTTACTATAAAGCTACAATCATCAAAACAGCATGGTACTGGTATAGGAACAGGCATATAGATCAATGGAATAGAATTGAGATTCCAGACGCGAAACCTCAATTCCTCAACCTACTCATCTTCGACAAAGCCTCCACCACCTACCACTGGGGAGAGGAGAACCTATTCAGTAAATGGTGCTGGAAAAACTGACCACATGCAGAAGATTGAAACTGGGCCCCTATCTATCCCCATACACAAAAATTAACTCTAAATGGATCAGAGACCTAAATGTAAAACCTCAAACCATAAGAGCTTAGAAAATGAAGGACATACTCTCATGGAAATTGGAACTGGCATCCAATTCCTGAACAAAACCGGAAACTCACAGGCCATAAGAGAGAAGATAGACAAGTGGGACCTCATTAAACTGACCAGCTTCTGCAATGCCAAAGACACCATCAAGAGAGCAGGGAGACACCCTACAGACTGTGAAAAAGTATTTGCCAACTCCAGGCCTGACAAAGGCTTACTATCTTGGATCTACAAGAAACTCAAACGTGCTGAAAAGAAAAAAACAAACAACCCCATTATAAAATGGGCAAAAGATATGAACAGACACTTCTCAACGGAAGACATCCGAGCAGCCAACAGACACATGAAGAAAATCAACCTCACTAATCATCAGGGAGATGCAAATCAAAACCACACTGAGATACCACCTAACTCCAGTCAGAATGGCACTTATCAACAACTCAAAAAATAACAGCTGCTGGAGAGGGTGTGGCGAAAAGGGAACACTTCTACACTGTTGGTGGGAGTGTAAACTACTGCAACCTCTGTGGAAAGCAGTGTGACGATTCCTCAAGCTCTAAATATCAACCTCCATATGACCCTGCAATCCCTACTGGGAATAATACCCTG
>NW_007259758.1:7495-12605 GCF_000164805.1 Carlito syrichta
AGGGTGCCTGAATGAAGCATATTTGTATACCTAACCCTTAACTGTACCCCACAATATCATAATAAAAAATATTGATTTAAAATAAATACATTAAAAATTAAAAAAAGAAAAGGACAAACATATGGACTTCGCAGCAACTTGGATGGATTTAGAGTTGATCATACTCAGTGTTCTATCACAGAAACAAAGAACAGAGTATCATATATTTTCACTCATAAGCGGACCTTGAACAATTATTATTATACTGTAAAAAAGGGATTGATAATAGTGGGAAACTGTCATGAGAGGTGGGGTGGGATTGGTAGTTGAAGGAAACTGCTAGGGGAGGGAGGGGCATACCTCATCAACAAGGGTACCTGCATTATCAACATTTGTATACCTAACCCTGAATTGTATCCCGTATCTTCATAATAAAAAAAAAAAGAAAAGTGAAAAAGTTGAGATCCAAGGTTGTAGACTTGCTTACACTGTACTTCCTTAAACCACAGTCAGGCAAAAGCACTACTGGATCTCGTATTTACAGACAGGACTTCCAGGCCTCTTCCCTCTAAACATGGAGTCTCAAACTTCATACCAGCAAGCTCACACTCATGTGAACTGGTAGACTGAGAGGCTCCAACTTTGTTGCCTTCTAATTGAGTCATGCCTATGGCAGCAAACAATTTCAAAGGCTGTGCATCAAGCTGAATGCTTTGCTGAAGAAAAGTACTTTCTCTTTTGCAATTTCCATAATTGCTAGAAACAGGGACTGTAAACCTAGTTCTGCTGTTGACAGACTGGGTAATCCTAGACAAGTCTGGAAACTCTATGCCTTATGTTCCTCTTCTACAAGATAAAAGTATTGTAATCTACTCACCATAAGGCCACCTTGCAGGTTTAAGATTCTATGTGTCAATGAATAATTGTATTCTGTGATAGCAGTATCTTTGATTATTTGAAGATTTATAGTAATTTAGTATCTTCCTTCCCTCCATGAAAATTACTTTAGGGAAGTGGATCAGTACATTTGATCAATGAATATAATAAAATAAGCAACTATTTTATATTATATTATATTTGTAAAAAGTTAGTAATAAAGCAGGAAATACTTTGTTATACTGATAACTGAAGAATTCAGAACAAGATTGCATCTGTTATCCCAGTTATATGTGTTTTCTAACTTGCACAACAGCGTTTGGCTCTGATGGGTGGGATCATGGGTGGATAGTTTTTTCTTTTTTATTTTTTTCCTTGAGCTTTTTTCTATTTTGCATGAAAGGAAAAACTACTTCATTTTTAGGGAAAATAAATAAGCTTTGTTTTTTAAAGAGATTTATTACCCTGGCATTTTGCAAATACCTGAAAATTTATGCATTTAGCAAACATAGACCACTAGACTTTGCTCAGAATATAAATGAGTCTTGATAGGGTAGGATGTATCTCAGTCTTTTTAAAAATTTTAGTAGCTACCTAACAAATATTTTTGCCCTTGACTCTGGTGCTAGGAAAATTTAATCACAAGACTATGAGGTTAGAGCTGAGAAGTGGGACCTTTTACAAGGGCCGGGAAACAGACAATTTTCAGCAACCAACTTGAATTCCTACGTATTATAAACCACATGTAGACAATAAATAAACCAGATTAATTGATTGACTTGTGGCCAGAAAGTATCTGGTTCCAGTTTTCTCCTTATGCCATTCGTCAGGCCGACAGCTCTGGGGTCCCTATCCAGGCCACGTGGTATTCACTGGCTCATGGGCTCCAAACTGAGGATATAGACTTGGAAACAAGAGTCAGAATGCCTATATCAGAGATGGCAAACATATCGCTCCCAAACCACTGCTACCTGCTTCCATTTCTCTGGCAAGATACTGATGGATAAAGGCTTGCATACTTTATCTTTGAAAACAAACTCAGAGACTTGGAAACATTAGCCTTCCCTACTAACCACTAGGAGGTAGCATGTGAAAAGAGTCCAACTGACTACCTCTTCCTTGGGTGAAGTCTTACAATAATTACGCAGCAACATCTTATGAGGAACAAATGAAAGCTATCTGATAAATGAATGAATTAATGTGAATCTTGTGATAAAAATGCTTCAACAACTCTAAAGTGCAGTCATCAAAATCTTGACTGGGGATGACACAAGGATTCACTTTAAGGTGGCTTATTCACAGATTTGCCAAGTTAAGGCTACTTGTTGGCAACAGGCCTCAGTCCCTTTCCGGATGGACTTCTTTGTAGAGCTGCTTGTGTGTCCTCACAATGTGGCAGCTGGCTTCCTCCTAAGCACATGATCCAGAAAAGCATAAGGTGGAAGCCACAATAATTTGTGTGGTCTAGCCTCGGAAATCACACACAGTTCTTTCCTCAATATCCTACTGCTTATACAGGTCATGCCTATGCAATATGGAAGAGTATGAATACAGGAGGCAGGGAGCATTGTAACACTGGGAGCCATCCTGGAGGCTGGCTACCATGTCAGTCCCTGTAGTAGTTTTAAAGAAGTATGAGATTCAGTCCTTGCTCTCAAGAAGCTTATAGAGAAGTTGAAAGAAGCCTGTATATGCAGAAACAACAACAAAACCCCACAACCTACTTAAGGAAAACAAAACAAAACAAAAACTACGACATACTGTTAGGACTCGCCAGTATCTATGTTCTCTGTCTCTTCCTGAATATACTGTTACACTTCATTTCCCATCTCCCTTAGGTCTTGGTCTGGC
Organism: Carlito syrichta; assembly: GCF_000164805.1. NCBI lineage: Eukaryota > Metazoa > Chordata > Mammalia > Primates > Tarsiidae > Carlito > Carlito syrichta. The sequence continues at coordinate 10,202 of NW_007259758.1, forward strand.
CACATAACTAGTTTTTGACAATAGAATAAAAGAGGAGTGTGTTAAAAGATGCTTTGCCACCTACACGACCTTTCTCCTCTTTTACTTGGTCATTCTGGAATGTAGAGAGTGGAGCCACTGTTTAGAGCAGGCTGCTGTGCACACCATTCTGTACCCACAGCGGGTTTCAGTGACACTTCTTACAAAAGTCACATGTGAAATTTTACTGCTGTTTGCTACAACACCTGGAATTATTTACTCTAACAAGCAGAGTTAACCAAGGCAGTAAGCAGTCTCTGCAAAATGAACAACTGTGAGCCTCCTCCAGATGAACCCATGTTTTACAAGTCTTTCTCTCACACGTTCACAGGGCTCAGCTCAGTACAATGCACCCAATGGACACCCAGTAACAATTTAGACAAAGGGTATAATAGACAAAGTGTGGTGCAAGACTTCAGAAGACAGCATGAATGGCTTCAGTCTCTTTCCCCCAAGCATCTCCCTGTAATAAGTTTAGCCAGCTCTATTGCAATGTTTCCTATGTGGTTTTCCTCCCTCTAACTAGTCTCTCTGTCCCACAGTTCGTATTCTGCAGTGCCATGAGAGGAGTCTTCCCTAAGCTCAGCTCTGATCATGCCATTCCTCTGCTCAACAATCTCCAGTGACTTCTCACTGCTTTCCAAATTAAGTTGTACTTTTTATTAACTTTGAACCTGCCTTACATAGATCGCTCCTTCCACTCATTCTCCAAGCAAACTTCTACGGACCTACACTGCAGCAGACACCATGTTAACATTAATTAGTTGTGACTCTTACCCTCAAAAAGCTCGGTATAGTATGGAATGGTAGCACAATGTGAAAATAGAAGAGACAATTCCAAAGTGATCAAGCGTAGAAGCATAGAGGAAGTATAGAGGCTAACTGGTGTAAGACTTCACATAATAGGAATGGAATGTTTGCTATGCCCTCCATCCACTTTATTCTTTATTCTGCTAAAGCCATTCTCCCATTCTAGAATACCTTCCTCTAATTGGTCTTTTTGAAATCCTCTCATCCTTTTTAAGTTTAATGTCAAGCTCAAATGCCACCTCTTTCATAAAACCTTTCCTGATCATTCTGAAAGAAAAAAATTTCTACTCTTTTGAAAGCCTGGAGCACTTGGTATGAGCATTAAAAAAAGAAAAAGAAAAAAACTTATTTTGGAAGAATTTTAGATTTGCAGAAGAGTTTCAAAGAAAGTACAGAGAGCTCCCATAGACCTTCCCCCATTTCCCCCAATTTTATCATCTTGTATAACTATGACAATTTGTGAAAACTAAGAAATTCACATTAAATTAAACTATAGTCTTTATTTGGAGTTCACTAGTTTTTCCAACTAATGTCTTTTTCTGTCCCAGGATCCAATCCAGGTTTCCACATTGAATTTGGTTATTATGTCTCCTTAGTCTCCTCAATCTGTGATGGTCTTTCATTGTTTATCATGACCTCAACAATTTTGAAGCGTTCTGTTCAAAATTTTGTAGAATATTTCCCAACTTGGGTTTTCTGATGTTTTCTCATGATTAGAATGGAGTTGTGGGCTTTGGGAATGGATCACACAGAAGTAAAGTGCCCTTCTTCTCGCGTTACATCAGAGAATACATAATATCAACAAGGTTTGCTCTGATGATCTTTAACCTCAATCATTTGGATGAGGTAGTGCTTTTCAAGTCTCTGCATTGTAAAATTTCTGTTTCTCCCTTTCTTTTGTACATTTATTTTGTATCCTGAGACTTTGCCAAAGGCCTTTATCAGTGTAAGAAGGTTTTTGACAGATTCTCTTGGGTTTTCAAGGTACACAATCATATCATCTGCAAAGAGAGATAACTTGACTTCCTCTTTTCCTATTTGGATACCACTGATTGCCTTCTCCTCTCTGATTTCTTGAGCCAGGACTTCCAATACTATGTTGAACAGGAGGGGTGAGAGAGGGCATCCTTGTCTTGTTCCAGTTTTCAGGGGAAATGGTTCCAATTTTTGTCCATTCAGGAGTATGCTGGCTGTGGATTTCTTGTAGATGGCATTTACTATTTTGAGGTATGTTCCCCGTATGCCTAGATGATCAAAGGTTTTTATGAAGAAGGGGTGCTGGATTTTATCAAAAGCTTTTTCTGCATCTAATGATATAATCATGTGGTTTTTGTTTTGACATCTGTTGATGTATTTAATTACATTTATGGTTTTACGAATGTTGAACCAGCCTTGTGTCCCAGGAATGAAGTCTGCTTGGTCATGGTGGATGATTTTTGAGATGTATTGCTGAATTCGGTTTGCTAGGATCTTGTTGAGAATTTTAGCATCTATGTTCATCAAAGATATTGGCCTGTAGTTCTCTTTCTTTGTTGGATCTTTATCTGGCTTGGGTATCAATGTGATGTTGGCTTCG
>NW_007259758.1:13143-15070 GCF_000164805.1 Carlito syrichta
TCTTTTTGTCTTCTATGTCCTGGATTTGGGCTTTTATTTTGATGATCTGGATTCTTCTGCTGATATTAGGGTTTTTGTGGTCTTGTTTGTCCAACTTCCTTAGGTGGCTTGTTAGGCTGTTAATTTGTGCTCCTTCCATTTTCTTCATGTGTGTTTGTAGGGATATAAGTTCCCGTCTTACTACAGCTTTTAAGGCGTCCCAGAGGTTTTGGTAAGATGTTTCTTCATTTTCATTTGTTTCCAGGTATCTTTTGATCTCTGTTTTGATTTCATCATTGACCCAGGAGTTGTTTAGCATCATGCTGTTTAGTGTCTATGTCTTTGTGGGGTTTGGGGGGAACTTGTTGGTGTCAATGTTTATTTTTATTCTACTGTGGTCCAAGAAGGAGCATGGTAGAATTTCGGTTCTTTTAAATTTGCTTATGCTTGATTTATGGCCAATTACGTGGTTGATCTTAGGATACGTTCCATGCGGTGATGAGTAGAATGTATATTCTGTGGTCTTTGGATAGAGTGTTCTGTAGGTATCAATTAAGTCCATTTGGTCCAGAGTCTCATTGAGGTTCCGGATCTCCTTGCTGATTTTTTGTCCTGATGATCTATCTAGGGTTGTGTGTGGGGTATTAAAGTCCCTGTTATGACGGTGTTAAAGTCAATACCTTTCTTTAGTTTTCCTAGAAGTTGCTTTATGAAAGTTGGCGCACCTATGTTGGGTGCATATATGTTTAGGATAGATATTTCTTGTTCATGGAGTGAACCTTTTATCATTATGTAGTGGCCCTCTGTATCTTTTAAAATTTTTGATAGTTTAAATGGTATTTTGTCTGAAATTAGGATCATGACTCCTCCTTTCTTTTGTGTTCCATTCACCTGAAAATTTGTTTCCCATCTTCTTACTTTGTGTCTGTGTATGTCCTTTCTAGTGAGATGGATCTCTTGAAGGCAGTATATTGTTGCCTGGTGATATTTTATCCATTTTGCCATTCTATGTCTTTTCGGTGATGCGTTTAGTCCGTTCACATTCAGGCTAATTATTGAAATGTGAGAGTTCATCCCTATCATAGAGTTCTTATAGAGTTGTTGTTCTTCCACTTGGTTTTATTATTTGTTTTTTTGTTGTTGTTGTTTTTCTTTTGGTTTTGGGGTTGGTTCATGTATATTTTATTCTTTTCCCTGTACTCTTGTGAAGAACATTGTTCTTTTTTCCTTTTCTTCTGTGTTTAGTACTTTCTTAAGTGTTTCATGTAGAGATGGTTTGGTGGCAGCATAAGTTCTTAGGGATTGCATATCTGGGAAAGATTTTAATTCTCCCTCACTGATGAAGATTAGCTTGGCCGTGTAGGTTATTCTTGGTTGAAATTGTTTATCTTTTAGGACTTTGAAGATAGGGCTCCAAGCTCTCCTAGCCTGCAGGGTTTCTGTAGATAAATCTGCTGCCATTCTGATTGGTCTTCCATGGTAGGTGATCTGGCCTTTTTCTCTTGCTGCCTTTCGGATTTTTTCTTTTATGCCTACTTTGTTTAGGTGAATTATTAGGTGTCTAGGAGTTGGTCTTCTCATTTGTTGTCTTGCAGGTGTTCTCTGAATGTCTTGTGTTTGAATTTTTGCATCACTGATTAGATAAGGGAAGTTTCTTGAATGATCTCATGGAAAGTTTGTTCCAGTGTGGTGTCTGTCTCTTTTTCTGCCTCAGGTAGTCCAATTACTCTTAGGTTAGGCCTCTTGAGGCAATCGCCCATCTCTTGAAGATTTTTTTTTCTGTCTTTTTGAGCTTATTTTCTATGTTTTTAAGAGTTTGAGTTAGTTCTATATTTTGGTCCTCAAGCTCTGAGAGTCTTTCTTCTGCTTGGGTAATTCTGCTTTTCAAGTTTACCAGTTTGTTATTTATTTCATTCACAGTATTCTTTATTACTGTTATCTCAGATAT
>NW_007259758.1:15155-37761 GCF_000164805.1 Carlito syrichta
GTGGGGTTGCTTTTATTTCTCTTCTGCAATATCCTGTTCTTCCTTATGAGGGTCTTCTGGCTTTGTTCACTTTTCAGGTTGGAGCAAAGGCTGCAATCTGTACTTTTTGCAGTTTTGAGGTTTAATTGAGAGGGAAGCTGTGGTTCAGAATGCTGATTCTAGCATCCACGAACAGGTGTATGAACACCCTGGAACCTATTTTCCTCTGCCTTACAATCTGTCCATTCAGCAGTATGTAGTCTTGGTCCCTAGATTAAAAAGGGTGGTATAAAAGAGGAAAATAATGGAGGAGGGGGGTCAATAGGGGGTTAGAAAGAAAGAAAAGCGAGAGGGAAAACAGATATACATACCAGCTATCAGGTGAGAAAGAGACACAAGGCCGAGAAGAAGTGAAGAAAGACACTAAGAAATATTCCCTAAAGAGTACTGATAGCTACACAGAGACAGGCCGATAAAATCAAGAAACAGTGTAACAGAAGGTAAACAACAAACGTGATCAAAACCAACAGTTACAATGATAAAATCATAAGTCAAAATAAACGATCAGACTAAAGTCACTTCTCTGATCTCTGATTCCGGCCTCTCCCCTTTGTTTTTCGTTGCAGTGTAGGGGTGGGGCTTTGTCTCCTGTTTCCCGCCGTTGCCTTAGGAACTGAGGTAAAGTTTGTTGATAGGTGGGTAGGGCAATGGAAGTCTCTGCCTAGAGAATGGCAAGGCAGTTTATGTAGATCTGTTTTTCTCTGCTTGTCTGGGTCTCCCAGCTTGGGGTCTCACACTGAGTGCCTCAGCCAGGGTGGGCCCGGAGTTCCAGAGCTCCAAAGCTCCAAAGGGCAGGTGGTGAGTGGCAAGAGTGGCCCTGGGCCCCCCACAGGGTACTTCAGCCAGGAATGGGACCAGTGTCTCGGAGGGGCAGGTGCCCAGAGCCTTCCTGAGTGATCGGCGGCTTGGTGCCAGGTGCCAGGCTGGAGATGATGTAGCCTGGGAGGGGGCTGGGACCCGAGACTTCCACGCATGCAGTGGAACAGCAGCAGCAGGGGGCCACAATATCTGGCCCTGCATGGAAACGAAGGTCCCCAGGCCTCGCACCAGCACAGCTTGTTTTGTGCTGGGGGGTGGGGGAAGAGAGGTAAGTGTCTTTTGGAGAATTCACATACGGAGAATCTCACTAGTTCATCTATGCCGTCGCCATCTTGTTCCCATCCCTGTTTCTCCCTTTCTACATTCTGGAATCAAACCACTAAGTCCAGCCCACACTAAAAAAGAGGGGAATTAATCTCTCTATTCTGAGGAGGGGTATATCTACATATATTACTTAGAATTGTTCCACAGAAAGATTTGTCCATTCTCTCCCCTTTATTTACTCAATTATGTATTGATATCAGTGTGATCTCATAGATATTTATTTAATTATTTGCGTTGTATGATGTTATGCCACTTTTAACATAAAGTTTATCGATAAATACTTAAGGTTATATACTAAATTGAGAGCAGGCTTAGAGTCTTTCTTGACTGTAAATTCTTCCAGGTAAAGGTACATGCCCTACATGACTCATCATCAAAGTTAGTTCAGATGTCACCTTCCAGATGCCTTCACAGACAAATTTGTCTACATTAGCATTCTCCTTACTGTACCAATCTCCCTCAGATTATTTTGTTAAATTTCAGTTTTCTTGATAATACTTGCTGCTACTTTACAGTCACTTTATTTGCTTAATTACTTGTTTAATATTTGTCTTTTTCCTCTAAGGTAATAGCTTTCTGAGATCAAGAATTTTGTATTTCTTGTTCACCTCAGAATTTCCAGGGTCACAAGCAGGGTCTGGCACATATCTACTACTCAGTAAATGCTTGTTGAATAAATCAATAAATCTTCATATTTCCCATTATGCCCAATGACTTGCCTTAGAGGGATCAATAACTATTCACTAATGAGTGAAATATGGAATTTCCCCAGTACATGCTAAATATGGCTAAAATACATTATTTGTAAAATTCCGATTTATAAAAAATATTGTTCGGGACGACATTGATCAAAATAACAAATACCTGAGTATATCTTCTCTGTCAGGCAGCACTCTACTCCCTGATTGTGTTTTCTTCCTATACACACTGCAAAAGATCACTGTTCTCTGAGCATACTCCAGCTGACTGTACAATGGAGAACAAGAGTGGAAACAAAGGAAATTGTCCCAGGTGTGCAATGTATCTGCCTCATGCCAAATCAACAAAACAGGCAACTGATAGATAATAAATAATAAAAAGAGTGGCACAGAATGAATCAAGAAAGAATAAAGAAAGAGATGGCCAAGGTGACCAACTACCTAAATTCAAGTTCATTATGGAAGAACCATTTTAGAACTCAAGGAGAACTTACCTAATTAGGGAAGAAAGGAATGGAAATCTGAGGAGCAAGCAACAGTTCTTTCCTGGTCTAAAGAGGTGGCTGAAGGCTGGTAGAAATTTGGACATTTTTTTCCCTCAGTTGTTTGGTAAAAATTATCAACGGCTGACATTTAAGAGAAATGAAATCTGATGAGGCAGAATAAATGCAGTGTGAATGATTTGCTTTTCCCCATAACTGAGTGGATAAACATGATTATTTACTTAATAAAGAATTCTTTGATGTTCCCAAAACAATCCTATTAGTTTAATAAATGGTTGAAAAATTATGATTTATACAAGCTTGGTTAATAAATATACTGTGCAGTCTCTGTCCATTTATCATTGATTTCCATATGTTTGTACAGACAGCTGAGTTCTTTCTTTTCCTCTGAATGCCACATTTGTAGGAAAATCAGGATTGAATTTAAAACATGAAATAATCAGTATAAATCTCCTAGGTAAACAGTACTGACTCATTTACTCATATACTGAAGAATCAGAACCAGCATCCAGGAGTGAGAATCTTCTTCTATTTTCTCTGTCTGTTGGAAGATAACATGGACCCAGAGTATACCATCACCCCAAACTCAGTGCCAGAACTGAGGAAAATAGAAGAAAAAATGTACTTCAAGATTATTACTTGCCAAAAGTACTTATCAATGCATTTGAGATGAGCTTGCTAAAAGACTGAGGGCAAAATTCTAGTGTCTGGTCTCAGATATAAAAGGCAGTTTGAAGTCATATTATGGAGCTGCCATATGTATTAATATGGGGAGGAACTCCCCCAAAAACCAGAATTATTTTTTGGAAGGTGGGCCCCTTGTAGTACAGGCTTCCCCACTAGGTCAGTCTTCGAGGAACCCATGTACCAGCTAGTGTCATTGTGAGAAGCAGCATTTGGCTTCAGTGAATTTCTTTTAGAGCATTTCAACGTTTTTGCCCATTTCATGACGGGTGATTTACGCATGCACCTGCCCATACCGTGCTGAGCGTTCAGCAGTTTTTGACTCAAAATGGCATGAGCCCCCTGCCCCCAACTTCCTCTCCATTGGAACTGGCCCCGAATGACTTGTTGGTGGTTATTTCCTCAAACAAAAAAAGTCCTCAAAGAGAAATGTTTTGCTGATGTGGAAGAGGTGAAACAAACAAACAAAAAAATGGCTCAAAGCACTAACTAAAAGGCATCTAAACTGAGGAGTTCACAAACTGTTTTGAGCAGTGGAAAAAGTGTCTGGATCGGTGTATTAATCCAATAGAGAGCACTTGGAAGGTGACTGAAGTTTAAATGTAAGAATAAACACCACTTTTTATAGATCAAGTCTGAGTTTGTTTAGGGGTCTCCCTCGTGTATATCACAAACATTTTTTTTTGATGTGACAAGTTTCATAAATAATCATCTGTGTAATCAAAGGCTTTTGCTAAATACATTACATGGCTGTGAGAGAGTGAGCCCTTTTCAGCAGAAGTATGCAAGCAGATCCTGAATGACCATCTGTGGAAAAAGCTTTGAAAGAATGTGTAGAGCAGATGGAGGATGGACTTGCAGCAACTCCAGGGTTTTTTCCAACTCCAGGATTCTGTGTAGTCAGGCACCTCATATCTTACAATCTAAATAGGAGAAGTGCCGGACTTGGTAGCTCAACCTGTAATCCCGCGCCTTTGGGAGGCTGAGGTGAGTAGATTGCCTGAGCCTGCGGGTTCGAGACTCGCCTGGGCAGCGAGACCTCATCTCTACAATAAATAAAAAAATCAGCCGGGTGTGGTAGCGCATGCCTGTAATTTCGGCTACTCAGAAGGCTGAGGTGGAAGGATCGCTGGAGCCCATGCAAGATTGGGAATTCAAATGATAGCCAAAATGGAAGGTACTCAGCTTTGGTTGTATTGATCCACATAATGAGCACAGGTGAAAAACCAGATGAAACAGAGCAAGACTTGATTGGTGCATGTTATAAAGGGACCGAAGCTACTACTTGCAGAACAGAGGTGACGTGGAAGAGAAAGAAAACCACTAAAATTGCAGGATGGATTCCAGAAAAGAATGAGGACGCAGCAGAGGTGAGAAGGGTGATGCCCAGGAAACGGATCCGCAAAGGAAATTTCAAATGTTTTGCTGTAACAAGAAATATAATTCTTCTCTTGCCCCTCTTCAAGATATTTTGGCACAAAAATTTTAAATGCTTGCTGTACTTCCTTGCATGTTGAACTGATGTTTCTTGTGAATGCCACACCATGCTGAGACTAGGCAAACCAACATTATTCAAGATAATGCAAACACTCCGTTCTCTGGCCTACTTGTCTCACTATTTGTACAAGAAAAATTTTGGAACTTCATTGACATCTTTAATCCCCTCAACCATCTCACATATTCTCTGTATTCATCAGCTCCTAAGCCTCCTTTAATTTCTTCCCAATGTCAGAATCTATGTCCAGTAGTATAATTACCACTCAATCTTGGATGGGTGCCCACAGCAAACATCTATGCCTGCACAATACAGTTATAATGGTATAGGAGGAAGCCCATAATGCTGCAGATCTTTGTCACTATAAATGCATGACACTACCTTCAAACAGGCACTGAGTACTGCCTGTTATTGCACTGACTTTCTGAGCTTGATTTACCTACTCTACACAGTAGCTTGCACTCTGATTTTCTGACTCTCCTTCATTGAGGAATGGAAGGCATCACTTAGGAACTCCTCTGCCCATCTCCAAATCTACACAACTGCCTCAGTCTACATCTATCACTTCCTCCACAATTAGTTCCAACATAAAAAGTGTCCCTGAAAGTTCACTCCCTCTACAATCCTTTCTGCTACTATCAACTCTCTCGTCTGCATCTGCAGTAACTTCCTCAGCCTCTCAATATACTCTAGGATAGAAGAATGACACTCTCTGGAATTAGACATTGTATGCAGCAGGGATACATCATTGCTATCATGAACAAAACAAAAGAAACAACAAATCCTTCTCTGTTGAATCCACCATTACCTTGCTGTCATCTCACTGTTCTTCCTTATGATCAAATATCTCAAAATTTTTTCACTACTATTCATCCTTCCTTTTTATTTTAATATTTCAGATGTATAAAATATACAGAGAACATTATGGCAGACACTCATATAACCACCACCCAGCTTAAGCAATAAATGATTACACATACACTTTAAATTTCACTGCCCATGCCTACTGAATAGCAACTTTTTTCCTTCCTTTAGGAAATTGTCACTATTCTAAATCTGATGCTTATCACTCCTGTATATTTTTTTATTCCTTTACTCCTTATAATATTATTGGACATGTACATATACTTTCTTTAAATGATGTTATATCAGAGGTATTATCCATCTTGTCTTTTTTTGTCTTTTTCACTAAACATGATGTTTATAAAATTTACCCATGCCTTTAAAGATGTACTAGTTTATGAAGTTTTAAATTAAATGAAGTTTTCTTTTTTTTTTTTTTAGGCTAGATATGTAGAAAAGGAACTTCAAATGGTAAGGGGCACACATCTTAAACATTATCAAGTAATATCTGCTTCCTCTCCAACCCCTCAGAGTGTGCGAGTCCCAGTGATCCTCTAAACAGTATTTTCAAACTTGAAAACTTTCACAATCTGAGGGGTGTGAAATGTATCTCATCATGATTTTGGCAAACTTGATTTTCTGACTGAGTAGACTATCTTCTCATATATATTTTTGGTATTTTGGCCAATGACCACCTATTCATATCTTTTGTCTGTCTTTCTATAAGTTGTTTGCATTTTTATTACTGATTTGTAAGTGTTTTTATTATTTGTTTGTAGGTATTCCAATAACAATCCTGGGAGTGTTATGTGTTACAGAAGTCTCTTTCAAAGCTGTTAATATATTTAACATTGAATGGTATCTTCAGATGTATAGAAGTATTAGTTGTAATGTAATTGCATTTATCCTTTTCTTTATGATTTATCCTGCTTGTAGTTTGCTTAATAAACCCTTCCATGCCCTGAGTTCATTAATATATATGTTCCCATTTTGCCTTCTAGTGGTATTAAAGTTTCCCTTTCACTTTTTTCATGCACATGAAATTCATTTTTTATTATAGACAATAATGTAGATTGTTATTCTGCCTGAATAATGAATTGCTGAAGATCCATTTATTAATTTGTCTGCCTTTCCTTGCTGAAACAATGCTAATCCTGTCCATTATCACATCTCCATATACATGTGGTGTCTGCTTCTGGTCTTTAGTTTCTTTCCCATTGGTTTTTTTGGTTTATTATTTTGTCAATATTAAAATGTCTTAAATGCTATAGATTGAATGTATATAACATTGCCAATATGTTACTGATTATGACAGATAGAAAAGAAACAGAAATACATATAATTCAGTCTAATAATGTCTTGATATTAAATTATTAAAGTTGTACTTCCACCTTGTTCTTTTACAAAATTGTTTGTATTAATCTTGCCTTTTTACTTTGAATATATATTTTAGAATTCATTGGTCAACTTTTATAAATAAAACAATCCCCAAATATGTTAAGATTTTGATCAGCATTGCCTTGAATTTAGAAATTAATTTTATGATTACAGATAATATTGAATTTTGCTTTTCTTGAGCATATGTTATTTTTAATTTATTAGGGGCTTTTAAAATGTCTTTTTACAACATTTTATAAAATTCCCCATAAACTTCTTGCATATCTTTCTTTAGATTTATTACTCAGAACAATAAATATCCTCTATAAATTTTATTATCTTGATAAAATTATGTTTTTGTCATTTGTTGTTTTTGTATGTTAATTTTATAGTTTGTATAGCAGTATTATATAGAAATCTTGCTGAACTTTATGATTAATTCTAGTCTCTTATCCATTGATTCTTTTGAATTTTCTATATAGACTATCTTATCTATCAGTAATGACAATTTTGTTTCTTCCTTACCATTTCTTATATCATTTTTCTTTTTTTCTCCTTTTCTTGACTAAACTACATCGACTTGAATTGCCAATATAAATCTTTTTTTAAATTAAATTTCCTTTTATTATAGAGAAGTAGAGTACAGGTAAGGATTAACTACACAAGTAGGCTACATGCTGGTGAAGTTTGGACCTCCAACTGACCCTTGCTCCCCCTAGTATAAAACCAGGTACCCTTTGTGTTGTTATGTGTCCCTTCTTCCTCCTTCCCCTGACAGTACCCGGTGTCAATCCCACCCTTGTGCTAATGTGATTAATGTTCAGGTCCCACTTATGAGGAAGAAGATGTATTCCGAACTTTGTTTCTGTGATAAATCAGTTAGTATGATGGTCTCCAACTCCATTCAATTTGCTGCAAAGTACAAGATTTTATTCTTCTTTATGACTGTGTAATACTCCATCATGTATATGTACCGCATTTTCTTTATCCAGTCCACTTTCAATGAGCAGTAGGGTTGGTTCATGTTTTTGCTATTGTGAATAGTGTGGCAATAAACATGTGTGTGGGTGGGTTTTTTTGTAGAATGATTTATGTTCCTCTGGATATATTCCCAGGAAAGGGATTTCTGGATCATATGGAAGGTTAATTTTTAGCTATTTTAGGAATTGCCACACTGCTTTCCAGAGGTTGAATTAGTTTGCACTCCTACCAACATTGTAGAAGTATTCACTTTTCTCTGCACCCACACCAGCATCTGTTGTTTTTGATTAATGAAGAATCAATATTGTCAAGATGTTCACCCTACCCAAGGCAATCTACAGATTCAAGGCATTACTCACAAATTACCAACATCATTTTTCTCAGACCTGAAAACGACCATACAGAAATTCATATGGAAACAAAATAGCCAAAATAATTTTCAGCAAAAGAAAAAGCAGGAAGTATCATACTTCCAAACTTTAAACTTTACTACAAGACTACAGTAACCAAAACAGCCTGGTATTGGAACAAGAATAGGTACATAGACCAACGAAACAGGACAGAGACTCCAGAAGTAAAAACTCAGTCTCTCGACCAACTCATCCTTGACAAAGCCACCAATAGCAACCGCTGGGGAAAGGAGACCATATTTAGCAAATGGTGCTGGGAAAGCTGGCTGACCACATGTAGAAGAATGAAACTGGACCCCTACCTATCACCATATGCAAAAATCAACTCTAAATGGATCAAAGACCTAAATGTAATACCTCAAGCTATAAGAATCCTAGAAGAAAACATAGAAAACACCCTTGTGCACATTGGAGTGGGTAACGAATTCTTGACCAAATCTCCAAAATTGAATGCCTTAAAAGCTAAGATAGACAAGTGGAACCTCATCAAACTGAAAAGCTTTTGCTTTTAACATATGACAATATAAATCTTTATATCAGCATCCAGTGATCATTTCGAATTTAAAAGAAATGTTCCTATTACAATTAAGTATTATACTTGATTAAAATAGTCTTATCAGGAAAGAATATTCCTTTCTATTTCTACTTATCTAGAGTATAATTAAATATATGTTTAATTACATCAATTGTTTTTACAGTCTTTACCAAGAAGTACTTTTACTTAAATTTGTCAATGGAGTAAATGATGAACTATTTTTTTTAAGTATTATGCCGTCCTCTAACTTATTAGATAAATCAAAATGCCTGATGCGTTGCTGTGTTTTCTCTTTTAATATTTAGTTGAAAATTTTAGAATCTATGTTCATAAACAAAATTGAACTACAATATTCCATAATTATACTGTCATCTAATATAAATGAGTTAAAATTTTAAGTGAGTTTTGGGGCATTTCTATTTTTGTATTCTCTGCAAGTTTATAGTATTTGAATTTTGATCATTGGATATGTTTTAGATAGAACTTGTCTGTTAAGAAAAACTGAGCCTAATGTTTTTGTGTAAAAGTTAGAGAAAAAAGTAGATATTTAATTACTGGTTCAATTTATTTTCTTTTTCTTTTTTCCTGTTGTTATAGTTGTTGTTGTCGTCTCACTCTGTTGCCCAGGCTGGAGTGAAATGGCATGATCATAGCTCACCACAGTCACAACCTCCTGGGCTCAGGTGATCCTCCTGCCTCTACCTCCCGAGTCGCTGGGAGTACAGACAATGTGCCACCATGCCTGGCTAAATTTTTTTTTTTTTTTTGTAGAGATGAGATCTCACTATGTTGCCCAGGCTGGTCTCAAACTCCTGGGCTCAAGCAATCCTCACTCCTCGGCCTCCCAAAGTGCTGGAATTGCAGGTATGAACCATCACGCCCTGTAAAATGTATTTATTGATTGTAACATTTCTGAGATTTTCCATTTCTTCTTAAGGCAGTTTCGGTATTCACTTTGGAAAACACCGATAGTATTTGGGCTTTCCAATTGCTCCACATCTTCACCAAAAATTAGTATAGTTTTAGCCATTCTTAAAGATATATAAAGGTTTCTTACTGTAGTTTTAATTTACATTCTCCTAAAGCCAAATAATATTAAGCAACTTTTTATGTGCTCACTATTATTATTGAGTCATAAAAGTGATAACAGTTGTTTTGGTAGTCTGGATACAAGCTGTTTGTATACTTGCAATATATGAGAGAGAGAGAGAGAGAGAGAGAGAGAGAGAGAGAAAGTTTTGGTATTAAACATTTTTATTGTTCTTTTTCTCAGTATTTAAACATTTTCACTGTAACTACATATTGACCTATGAGTTATTTAGTAATAAATTTTAAATTTCCAAATATACAAGTTATTTAAAAATTTTTTTGTTATTAATTGCTATCAATTTCATGGAGATCAGAGAACAAGGTCTGTTTTATGCTGATCTTGAAATTTGTTAATATGTGGTCATTTATTCTTCTGTGACAAATTTCACAAACGTATGCTCAAGAAAAATCTATATTCTAGGTCTGATTCATATATAGACACAGTAGATTAATCTTTTAAATTGTAAGATCTATATATTTATTAAGATATAAAATTGTACATATGTAGAGTCTTTTTATAATTCTATCAACTTTTACCACCTTATGTATTTTTAGTTCTTAATATTTGTTGGTCACAAATTGAGAAATTTTAAATAGTTCTGGTGAATGTTAGCTATTATCAATTAGTGAATACTGTTTCCCTAATATTTTTGCCCTTAAGGTATATGAACATTTAAATTGTTCCATATGTTCTTACTCATAAGTGGACCCTGAACACCTATCGTAATACTATAAGAAAGAGATTGGCAGTAGCAGGATACTGCCAGGGGAAGGGGTGGGGGAACACAAAATCAATTCAGGTGAAATGAAGTCCTTCACCTGTACATAGATCACTCATGAATCCAATCCTGACGTGTACCCCACATCCTTAAAATTAAAAAAAAATATTAGTAATAGTATGTGCCTGTTGTCTCCTTCTCTGTGATTCACTTTGAATCATCTTGTGTTCTTTTGTTTTAAATATATCTCTTGTCAATACCACAAACTACATTTTTTTAAAAAATTCAATCTTGCAACTCTGTTTTGCTTTTTAAAAATGTTGTCTCTTTACATTTGTTGTTATTAAAAGCACATACACTGAGATATAAATATATAAAGTAAAATGTACAGTGTATATTTGATGAACTATAACAAGTGTATACACAAAATAAGCAGCATCATTCCATCCTAAAATTTTATTGTATGCTCTTTTCCCTTTCTAGTTAATCTCACTCCCCTCACACAAACAAGCACTATTCTGATTTCTATCGCTATAGATTAGTTTGATCTGTTTATGGACTTCATATAAGTAGATCACCTATGTCCTTTTGTGTCTGTCTTCTATGTCTAACCTAATGTTTTTGAGACTCATATCCATTGTTGCATGTATCAGAGATTTGATGTTTTTTATTGCTGAGTAGTATTACATTGAGTTCACTTAACTCACATATTGTTTATTAATATGTTCATCTTTTGCTTTTAACTTACTTTTTTTTTCTATGCTTCTTTTGATTGGTCATGTTTTTCATTTCACTTTTTTCCCATCCACTAGTTTGAGAGTTGTATACTTTATATTCTTTCAGTAGTAACCGTTAAATTATTAACATGCATACTTACAAAATCTAAAATTAATCCATATCTCTAATCTCCTCATTTTCTAAAGCTTCCAAAACATCATAATTATTATTGTTGCATATACTGAAGTTGAGACTTACATATGATAACAAATTTTTTCTTCATTATTTCTTCTTACTTGGTAGAAACTTCAGGGATTATATTTGTCTTGTTGAAGGACATCTTTTAGAAGTTCCCTTAGTGAAGGTATACTAGGGACAAACTCAGTTTTATTAGACCAAAACTGTCTTTATTTTGCCCTCATTGTTGAATAATATTTTTAAAAGAGACATAATTCTAGTTCAAGAATAATTTTGTCTCATCACTGCTCCCACCCCAGCCTCTGGTAACTAGTGTTTCACTGTTTTGCTCTCTGCTACTATGATATTAACTTATCACTTAAAAAATTTCATATATGAGTGAGATCATACAGTATTTATCTTTCTGAATTTGGCTTACTTTACTTAACATGATGTCTCCAGGTTTATCTTTGTTGCCACAAATGACAAGATATCATTTTTATGGTTACATAATATTCTGTTGTGGATATATACCACATTTTTAACCCATTCATCCATTGTTCAACACATGGTTGATTCCATATCTTGGCTATTGTAAATAGTGCTGCAATAAATATGAAGTGCATGTCTCTTAAGATCTTGATTTTAATTTGGGGGGGATAAATACCCAGAGTAAGATTGTCAAAACATAATTGTCAAAAAGTTAAAACCATGACTATTGTACAAATATTGCGCACATCTGTGTTAAAAATGTATTCATCTTATTAATGAGTTGACGCATTAAAAGAGTAACACTGATGAAAATGAAGCCTATGTGTATAAGGTGTACACAAAACATAAATTAATTTTGTGTTTAGACTTCGGTCCCATCCCTAAGAGATCTCATTATGTGTGGGCCTGCTTTTTGGCTGCGCCCACATGAGGTCAAGTGTGGAATTTTCCACTGTGGTGTTCTGCTGATGCTTAAAAAGTTTTGGATTTGGGAGCATTTCAGATTTTTTGTTTGGGGTTAAGGATGCTCAGCCTGTACCAAGCACTACGTCAACTGGGACCTATTAAGTCTGTTTTCTATTATTACATTGACCTCTGTACTCTCGTATACACAGCCAGATACTAGTGGAAGCAGAGCATTATGAACTGTGCAAATAATTTTGACACAGAGATTGAAAAACAGTCAACTATATTTCTGGACCCCATATAACTCAGTTACTGCTGAGTTGCTTGCTACATGCTTTGGAAACTCATACAGAATGCAAAGAAGTAAAGAAAGTAACTAGTAAGTCACTAACTCTTTTCATTTGTCCTAATGAAAGTTCTTAGATAATGAAGTTGTTTAGCAATAATTAGGTGGTAGCCTGAGATAGTGGACACCTCAGTAGATTTAGAATGAGAGAGGGCAGTACAGTCATAGCTAATGAGAATTTTCTAAGTTTCTCTCTGGTCCTCCAAGACAAATAGCTGAGATATTCCTAATTAATTCAGGGCATTTTGGGGGGACACAACACTTCAACACAGCTGAGGCCATAACACCACCAGTATCCACTGTGTAATCTGCCACAACAAAATAGCAGAGGACTGTCAGGAAGACCCAGTCAGCTTTGTTTGAGTGCCAATAAGCAATAGCCAGTGGTTGCCACTCTGGGTCCACCATCCTGATTACTGGGATAACCTGAGAGTATCTGTCAGATTCTCCCTGAGTCTTCAGATATGGTCTAGGATAAAGTATAACTTCCAGATGACTTGAGGTTCCACAATAATCCCTGTTAGGTAACTATATGAGGCAGAGGGACAGCAGGCCAATTCTGTACGCTGTCCCTCCTTGCTATCTTATCTCAGCTGTGATAGGCTGTGAGGACCCAGCCCCAGGGATGAAAACTTCCAAACCATGCTATTATGAAGAAATATGAAGGCAGTCATCCCAAAGCTGGAAGGAACCTGACACAAACACTTTAACCCTAAAAGAACATGTCAACCTCAGGATGTGCTTACAGGGGATCCAAAAAATGTTTAGAATAAAAGCACCCTCAGGGCCAGGTAGATAATATAAAGCAGTAAGGAGATGGTAGGTCCTTGGAAAATTAAAAAGAGTGCCCTGCCTAAAGTGCCTGCAACTGATCAGCTTCAAAGAGGAATGTTGTCTGACAAACAGAGGCTCAAAGACATCTAATTTTTCAAGAGAAGCCAGAGGTCAAATATTTCTCTGAGATCTCTCATTTCTTAAATATTGCCAACTAATTTTTTAAAAGTTGGTCAAAAACTTATACCTGCAGGTCTTATTTGGCTTGTGGCGGTTAATTTGCCATTTATGTTTTAGAAGAAATGTTCCTGACCTTTTGATAAGGCACTGTAGTACCACAGCCCCAGGGCAAGGCCATGGTCTCTGTGACCAAGGGGCATCAGAGTGCCCATAAGCTGAAGGAAAGGGATGCTGGAACACCACACTCCCTAGTGAAAATGTGTGTGACCAGGAGTGGGGGGAAAAAACAATGTTATTCCCACACACACCCACAAAATTTTTTTCCTGCTTCATGCTTATTATCATTCTTTCTAAGCTCGTTTAGAAGGAAAAAAATCCATTTTGTGTCTTTATATTGTTCTTTATTTATTTTTTATAATTGTATTTCTATGTATCTGTCTCTTTAAAAAATCGTGGGCATTTTAAATCATTCAGAACTGCAAATACCATGTGGCTTGTTAAAGTGCCAGGCTCAAAACAGCAGAATGCCCCCAAGGTCCTGATGGAATGTGGAACTGCCATGCCAGTCCTCTGCTGGCAGACATTAAACTTACCCCATGTGAGAAAATGGCCCTTGTGTGGACGAGATGTTGGCATTGGTGGCATCTTGTTGGTTGTCACCAATTCTAGTCCTAACTACTGTAGCCTGAGAACTCTTTATTATTAGACAAATAGAAGACTTCTTAATGTGTCTTATAAAGTAGAAATTTCTTGGATGTTGTCTCTTGATGTCGAAAGTTCAGGGAGCCAGGAAGGGCCAGCCATAGGCTCTAAAGCTAGACTAACAAATTGACTGGGTTTTTCAGTCATTTGGCCAAACGTCAAATGGAGATTTACCTGAAGTGGGTCGCATAGGTAATGATTTTTCTCAGGATTTGGAGGCCATCTTTCTAAACATTTTGCCAACAGCTCTCAATGAATCTTTAGAGCTGACTAGGAGGTAAGTTGGTACTTCTATCCCCTTATCCCATAATCTTCAAATTTCCTTCTTGAGACTTCTTTTTTTTTTTTATCAATACTTTTTATTATGGTTTTGTGGGGTACAGTTAAGGGTTAGGTGTACAATTACGTTTCATTCGGTCACCCTGTTGATAAGAGGTGTTTCCCCATCCCCAGACAGATATTTGCTACTGTTAATCCCATCCCCCTCCCCCCCATAGTTTCCCAGTACTGTCAGTCATTTTCTTATAGTATTACATTGGATGTTCAAGGTCCATTATATGAGTGAGAACATGTGATACTTGGATCTTTGTTTCTGTGAGACTTCTAAGCTTATAAACAGTTAACATGTTTTGCTAAACCTGAAAAGGAAAATTCAGGACTGCTTTTAATGAATAAATCAATAACTGCATCCCAAAGGTTGTTTACCTCTTTTCTCCCTTCCAGAATGCTAGTTCCCTGAAGTAGACATGCACATAATATTTTAAATGACTAGAAATGGCCGGGCTCAGTGGCTCAGCCTGTAATCCCAGCACTTTGGGAGGCTGAGGCTAGCAGACTGCCTGAGCCCGTGAGTTCAAGACCCACCCAAGCAACTTGGCAAGACCTCGTCTCTACAATAAATCAAAAATTAGCCAGGCGTGGTAGCGCACGCCTGTAGTTCCAGCTACTTGGAAGGCTGGGGCAGAAGGACTGCTGGAGCCCAGCAGGTCAAGGCTGCGGTGGCTGGGAGCGTGCCACTGCACTCCAGTCTGGGTGACAGAGTGAGACTCCAACTCAAAAAAAATTAATTAAATAAAATGACTAGAAACATAAATGTCACCACAGAAACAGTGACCTTAGCAATTGTACCAGGAGAGTGCATTGTTGAAGAAAGGTGATTCTGTGGTAGAAACTACCTTCACTTATTCTCAACCAGTCAAAGCAGGGATGTGTGACTATTAAAAATCACTCCAAGTAAACAAACAAAAAAGCAAGCAGCACAACCAATTTTAAAAAGCATGCATGTAACCAGCTATAAAAAAACTCCCAGCTTGGCTCGGTGGCTCAGTCTGTAATCCCGCGCCTTTGGGAAGCTGAGGTGAGTGGATTGCCTGAGCCCGTGGGTTCGAGACCCGCCTGGGCAGCGAGACCTCATCTCTATAATAAATCAAAAAATCAGCCGGGCGTGGTAGCGCATGCCTGTAATTCCAGCTACTCGGAAGGCTGAGGCAGAAGGATCGCCGGAGCCCACCAGACGCCGGGAGCGGCCACTGCACTCCAGTCTGGATGACAGAGTGAGACTCCAACTCAAAAAAAAAAAAAAACTCCCACCATTTTAATTTATTATTTTAATTGGTCTAAGGATTGTTAAATGAGCTAGGCGCTCTGATCACCTGAAGCTAGGTTCTGGATGGTTTCCTACCACAAAAAGGAACATTATATTAAGACTTTTCACAGAAAATGCTCTGTTGAAGATAATAAAGCTGATACTCTCTTTCCCTCTTTCCCTGAACTTCCTGCCAAATGAATCCAGTTGCTTCTAGATAAAGTGCCCATGCTGAAGTCTTCAAATCCATTTAATGAGGCATCATGACTAAATTTGGCAAGGTTTTTCCCTCTGCTTCTTTTCCACCTCAAACTGTTTTGATTCATTTGTGAGAAATTTACTTTTGCCAATTGAAAAACCCTTTTGTGGCTGCCAGTCACTAATCTCCCCTCTGACACATTCATTCAACCAGACTAAATCCAATATTGACATTTGTATCTTAAGGGAAAAGAGGTTAAGCACTGGGAGGAAAAGCAGCTCCTGAGCCCTGCCAAACACCACGCAGCATCAAAATGAGCTACGACGGGCTCGATTCTAGAGGAATCCCCGAGAACTCAGGGGGGCTTTGATCACATCCAGGGGCCGTCACTCCCTAGCTAGGCCGCCAAATGGAAGTTGTTTGATGCTATCTATAGGTATCCGTGGCAGCCTAATTAAAGTTCTTCCTAGTGCTCAGAAATCATTCTCCAGTACCATCATCTCAAGGGAGTCTCTTGAATGTTTCTACTGAACTTGGCTTTCTCTGGCATAAGAAAAAAAAAGAATCCACAACTGTATTCTCTTGACTGTTCTACCCACTTCTAGGACTAGCATTCTCTTTCTTAGACTCTAGCCTTAAGGTAACAGAGAGGCAAAGTTATGCCAGGCAATTTATTTAGTGAGAACCCTCCCATCTCACCCACCAACTATGTCCAGGGTATATGACTACATCTTCAATGTACAGTGAACATAGTGACAGCTGCTTACTTAATTGAGGCATTGCTAGAAAATCAAACAAACATATTTCCTTTGGTACAAAATAAAAAATAAAGATTGAACTGCTCTGTAGGAAAATAAATATTTGTCATGGCAATCAAATGTTAAAGAGTGAATTTGAAATGACTGAAGGAATTGAATGGAAATCAAAGTGAGAAAAAGTCAAAGTACAATTTGCAAACAAGGGAAATAACCCAGTATTATTTGCAGCTATTTCTTTTAATATCTGCTTCCATTATCCACCCATCTTCATTACTGAGGCATTACTCTTTTTTCTTTATGTTTCTTACCAAATTAAGCAAAGAGGAAATTATTATACAGAAAGGGGACAATCCTTATAGCCTTCCAGTGTTTGCTGAGCTTTTTTTTTCTTCATAATTAAGAATATTCTCTGGTAAATAATATCAGCCTGTAATAACAGAAATGCTTAGCCCTTGTGCCATCTTGATAATGTATTGCTGCATTCTGTTGCTTTAGGAACAGATTAATTTTACCTGAGTTGCTGGTTGGGTACAAGTTGGTCTATAGAATCTTAACACAATACTCTGATGTCTTTTTGCATAGTTATTTAACATTTCTATTATTTTAAAACTGTCATGCTTTAAACTATGGAAACACAGAACATAGTCACACATTTTTGAAAATTATATGACAATTTAAATTTTATTCCCAATTGTCCTTAAAAGGACAGTCATCAGTAGTGACTTCTTCTCTTAATTTATTTTTATTTTTTATTTTTTTTGATTTGGAGCCTCACACTGTCACCCGGGCTGGAGTGCAGTGGCATGCTCACAGCCACTGCAGCCTCGACTTGCTTGAGCTCAGGTGATCCTTTCGCCTCAGCCTTCCAAGTAGCTGAAACTGTAGGCACGTTCACCATGTCCGGCTAATTTTTTGATTTATTGTAGAGACAAGGTCTCACCAAGTTGCTCAGGTTGGTCTCAAATCTCTGGGCTCAGGCAATCCTCTTACCTCCGCCTCCCAAAGTGCTGGGATTCTCTCTTTATTTTTAAACACAGAGTATTTAACTTTTTTTCCTGGATAGTTTATGGTTTTTGCCTATTTTGAATCTACTGTGTTTACAAGCTGATCTGGTTACTTATTAGTAGCCACGTCATTTTCCCTTGCTCCTCACTTTCAATATAGACAAGCCAACTTCCTATGTTCAATCTCTCCAGGAACCTCTTTCCTAGCTTTGAGTGGAACTGATTGTCAAGCTCACTTAAGTTGTTATTGTGTAAGTGTTATCGCATGCTGCACCAGCTATTCATCTCTGTTGCCATAAACTCCATAGGTCAGTTAGAAAAATGCTAAAGTATCGTAAATCAATAGTGTTCAAGGTAAAAGAAAAGGAAATCGTAGACTTCATCATATAGGTTGAAAATTCAACCTATTTAGGTTCCTTGGGAGTATAACGTTGGTTTGGGAGTATAGATCAGAAGTAAAGATCATAGTAGACTCTTGGAACGGGAAGGATATTGAATATCCACTTAGCCAATGTAGTTTGCTGCTGGGCTACTTAATATAGTTTGCCAGACAAATTCATTATCAAAGCATATTTGTCAACAAGTCAAAATGGTTAAGCTCTGTAGCTCTCATCTGTAATCCCAGCAATTTGGGAGGCCAAGGCAGAAAGATTGCTTGAGCCCAGGAGTTCGAGACCAGCCTAGGCAACATAGAGACATCTAGTCTCTACAAAACATTTTTTAAAAAATAGCTAGGCATAGTGGTGTGTGCATGAGGTCCCAGCTACTTAGGAGGCTGAGGCAGAAGAATTACCTGAGCCAGGCTGGGAGTTCAAAGCTGCAGTGAACTGTGTGCCACTGCATTCCAGTCTGGGCAAGAGAATGAGACCCTGACAAAAATAAATAATAATAAAATAATTTTTAAAAGACAAAGGTAAGAAAAAGTCAAAACCATGATTATTATACAAATACTACATGCATCTATGTTAAAAAGTATTTAACTTATTAGTGAGTTGAACCATTAACTGATAACTCTGTTTAAAATGAAGAGGAACAGATATTATACATGGAGATAATTATAAAATAAGTTTGCTGAATTAGAAAAAAACTGGTTAATGACCTATAGGACATTGGGATAATAAAGCTGTAAGTTTTGCAGTTATCTTTCCTGGGCAACAATTATTTACAAATCTTTCCAGGTTTAAAGTTAACATGTACTTAACCCAATGTTTGAACCTTTGTTAATAGCAATAAATTCAAGCACAGGTTACAGTTTGTAGATAACTAAATAATATTTGGATGGACCTGTTAAAAAAATTTAAAATCTCAGTATGACATTACAAGGACATGCCTCCCATCTTTTTTGCTATATCCTCAAGCTTCAAATTGCATGATTAATAAACTTTTAGTTTATTCAGGGCCTTTGGAGACTGAATAATGTCTCAAAGATCTGCATGTCCTAATATTCAGAACTTGTGGCTGTGTTATCTTACATGGCAAAAGACCCTTGCAAATGATACTAAATTAGGGACTTTGCGAAGATTATTGTAGATTATTCTGGAAGGCTCAATGTAATCTGAAAGATTTTCAGAAGAGGGAGGAAAGAAGGTCAGAGGCAGAAATAGGAGAAGTAATGACAAAGCTGAGGTTGGAATGAGGTCATATAAAGATGGAGGAAGGGACCATGGGCCAAGGAATGTGGGCAGCCTCTAAAAGCTAGAAAAGGCAAAAACAAGGATTGTCCCCAGAATCTCCGGAAAGAACACAGTCCTACCAATCTGCTTCAGATTTCTGACCTCCAGCTTGGTAAGATAATAGTTTGTCTTGTTTGAAACCTCTCCATTTGTGCTAATTTGTTACAGCAGCCATAGGACTCACAGGAAGGAATCTCCCAGCATCTAACATACCAGCACCAGTAGAGAAATGGCAACTTGTAAAAATTCAAACTATTTCCATAAGCAATTTGGCTACTATAACTAATAGATTCAGAATGTAGAAAAGCTGATTTTAAAAATTAAAAACAGGACTTCCGGCAAGATGTCGATGGGGTAACCTGGTCTGTGAAACCCTCTGCAAAGGAGAACTGCAGTGGGTCTCTGGCTCTCACCTCGGGGGCTGCAGACTCCAACATCGCAGCCTGCTTTTCATACAGAGCTCGGACGTTGCCACCCCTGGGGCATCGCAGCGGACTGGACAGCCACTGCAGCGCAGACACCGCTGACGCCGACACCACCAGTAGCACATCGCACCACCCAGGCCGGAAGCAATCCACAACTTCAGTCCTTGAAGCCCCTTCAGGGAAGATCTGCTGGGATCGCTGCCACCTCTCCTGCGACCGAGACATCCTGCCAGCTGTGAGTCTCCTGCCGTGTGCCCTGAGGCAGGCATCCATCTCCAGTCTCTGCCAGTTCCTGTCCAGCCCCACCCCCTCTGGGGCGAGCAGTTGAGATAGCACCAGCTGCTGGCGATTCAAGGTAACAACACCGAAACGGGAGAAACAAGCTTGAAAAAGACATAGGCCAGAGTGGTGAACGGAGGGTGATCTGAACTGTCCTTCACAGCAGACCAGGGGCAACTGACCCTAACTGAAAACTAATTTACCAGCTTGAAAAGAAAGCTAGAAACCAGAACTGAAAGGACATTGGACTTAAACGAAAAGTCTCAGAGTGTGCTTCATTGATTCTGTTAGTTTAATGACTTAATTCTATTCCTACTGTATTGTTCCTTTTTTTATTCCTCTTCCTTTTCTTCTCTTTTCTTCTCTCTGTAAACCATATCTTTGTATAGAGGAACAGCACACCAATAAGGTGGTTGGTTAGCTTGTATGTTAGCATCACTATATGTTTTATTTTTTTTTGTATGGGAGTTGGCTTGTCTGTTGCTGTGGTCTATTGTTTTTATCTGTTTCAGTATAGGTCTCTCTCTCCATTTGTTGGCACACTTGTTTGTTTCCCCCCTTACTCCTCTATCTCTCCACCCCCCTATACAACCCACTGTCTGCTCCATTCTCTTCCCACTGCTAACCACATTTTATTTCAAGGAGTCAACCTACAGCCCCACTGCATGGACAGATTCTAAGGCAGTGGGAAGTGGGTTCCAGATTATCCACACACCTGTCAGCAAATACCAGGACCTGCAGATAGATATTGAATCACAGCTCCCCTCTTAAGTAAATCTCAAAAATGCAAAAAAGGACCACCCCCCAACCTACAGTGCAACTTCAGAATTGAACAAAGTAAGAGGGCATACATAAAGAATAGGAGGTTGAACAAACAGAAGTAAAACCAATCCCTTTACCCCTGAATAACAGAATTAAAGAAGACAGTGACATGGAGGGAAGGAAAAAGTAGGGAGGGGGGAAACTGCACAAATGAAGAAAAACCAAAAGAAGAATATAGGTCACACACAGACCCCTGGGAGATCAGACACTGAGAAAACAGATTCTGGAACACAAACAATGAAGAGCCCCCAGAATGACTGTTTGCATGCAACAAACCCAGACATCAAGACATTAATGGAGAGAATTTTAAAAATTGAGGAGAGACAAGAGGAAAATAGGAAAGAGCTGATGTCAGAAATGACAGCAGTAAAGAATACTGTGATGGAAATGAATAACAGACTAATAAGCATGGAAAGCAGAATCAGCCAAGCAGAAGAAAGAATCCTAGAGCTCGAAGACCAAAACACAGAACTAACCCAAACAGTCAAAAGCATAGAAAAGAAGCTCAAAAAGACAGAACAAAAACTGCAAGAGATGAATGATCACTTCAAAAAACCAAACCTAAGAGTAATTGGGCTACCTGAGGCAGAGACAGAAACAGAAGCCACACTGGAACAAACATTTCATGAAATCATTCAAGAAAACCTCACTCATCAAGGATGAAAAAATTCAAACACAAGAGATTCAGAGAACCCCTGCAAGATAACAAATGAGAAGACCAACTCCCAGACACATAATAATTTGCCTAAACAAAGTGGCTATAAGAGAAAAAATCCTAAAGGCAGCAAGAGAAAAAGGCCAGACTACCTACCAGGGAAGACCAATTAGAATAGCAGCAGATTTATCCACAGAAACCCTTTCAGGCTAGGAGAGCCTGGATCTCTCTCTTCAAAGTTCTAAAAGATAAACAATTTCAACCAAGAATAACCTACCCAGCCAAACTAAGCTTCATTAGTGAGGGAGAATTGAAATCTTTTCCAGATATCCAATCCCTAAGAACCTACGCTGCCACCAGACCACCTCTACAAGAAACACTTAAGAAAATACTGAACACAGAAGAAAAAGAAAAAAGAACAGCAACATTCTTCAAAAGAGGACAGGCAAAATATTAAAAACACACATGAGCCAACTCCAAAACCTAAAGAAAGACAACAAACAAACAGGAACAACTCTGTAAGAACCTTATGACAGGGATCAACTCTTGCATTTCAATTACTAGCCTAAATGTGAAAGGACTACAGGCACCACTGAAAAGACATAGAATGGCAAAATGGATAAAATATCATCAGGCAACAATCTATTGCCTTCAAGAGACTCACCTCACTAGAAAGGACACCCACAGACTCAAAGTAAGAGGATGGGAAACAAACTTTCAGGTGAACGGAATACAAAAGAAAGGAGGAGTAGCAATCTTAATTTCAGACAAAATACCCTTCAAGCTATTAAAAGTCAAAAAAGATACAGAAGGCCACTACATAATGACAAAAGGCTCAATTCATCAACAAGAAATATCTATCCTAAACATATATGCACCCAACATAGGTGCACCAAC
>NW_007259758.1:37869-44022 GCF_000164805.1 Carlito syrichta
GTAATTGGCCATAAATCAAGCATAAGCAAATTTGAAAGGACCGAAATTCTACCATGCACCTTCTCAGACCACAGTGGAATAAAAATAAACATTGACACCAACAAAGTCCCCCCCAAAACCCACAAAGACATGGACACTAAACAGCATGATGCTAAACAATCCTGGGTCAATGAAGAAATCAAAACAGAGATCAAAAGATACTTGGAAACAAATGAAAATGAAGAAACATCTTACCAAAATCTCTGGGATGCCTTGAAAGCTGTAGTAAGAGGGGAATTCATATCCCTACAAACACACATGAAGAAAATGGAAGGAACAGAAATTCAAAACCTAACAGGCCACTAAAGAAGCCGGAAAAGCAAGACCACAAAAACCCTAATTTCAGCAGAAGAATCCAGATCACCAAAACAAAAGCCCAAATCCAGGACATAGAAGATAAAAAGATAATACAAAAAATCAATGAAACAAAAAGCTGGTTCTTCCAAAGGATAAGCAAGCTTGATGGTCCCCAAGCTAGACTGACCGAGAAAAAAATGAGAAAAAACTAAATAAGTACCATCAGAAACACAAAAGATGAAGTCACATCTGACCCTGAAGAAATACAAAAGATCATTAGAGACTACTACATACATTTGTATGGAAACAAACTTGAAAACCTTAAAGAAATGGAGGACTTTCTGACATCACACAACCTACCTAGGTTGGAACAAGAAGAAATTGAGACCCTAAATAGACCAATAACAATCAAGGAAATCGACTACATAATAAGAAAACTTCCTACAAAAAAAAAGCCCTGGTCCTGATGGCTTTCCAGCAGAATTCTACAAGACATTTAAGAATACCTACTGAAGGTATTCCAGGCAATTGAAAAAGATGGAACTCTCCCCAAATCATTTTACAAAGCCAAAATCACATTGATACCCAAGCCAGGTAAAGATCCAACAAAGAAAGAGAACTACAGGCCAATATCTTTGATGAACATAGATGCTAAAATTCTCAACAAGATCCTAGTAAACCAAATTCAGCAATACATCTCAAAAATCATCCACCATGACCAAGTAGGCTTCATTCCTGGGATGCAAGGCTGGTTCAACATTTGTAAAACCATAAATATAATTAAATACATCAACAGCTGTCAAAACAAAAGCCACATGATTATATCATTAGATGCAGAAAAAGCTTTTGATAAAATCCAGCACCCCTTCTTGATAAAAACCCTAAAACATCTAGGCATATGGGGAACATACCTCAAAATAGTAAAAGCCGTCTATGAGAAACCCACAGTCAGCATACTCTTAAATGGACAAATATTGGAACCATTTCCCCTGAAAATTTGAACAAGACAAGGATGCTCACTCTCAACCCTCCTGTTAAACATAGTATTGAAAGTCCTGGCTCAAGTAATCAGAGAAGAGGAGGCAATCAGGGGTATCCAAATAGGAAAAGAGGAAGTCAAGTTATCTCTCTTTGCAGATGGTATGATTGTGTACCTTGAAAACCCAAGATAATCTGTCAAAACTTCCTTACACTGATGAAGGCCTTTGGCAAAGTCTCAGGATACAAAATAAATGTACAAAAGACAATTGCATTTCTCTACACCAATAATAAACAAACAGAAACCCAAATAAAAAACACAATTCCATTCACAATAGCCACAAAAAAAAAAAAAATGAAATACCTTGGCATCTTCCTTACTGTAGATGTGAAAGACCTTTACAATGAAAATTACAAAACACTGCTTAAGAAATCAAAAGTTGACACAAATAAGTGGAAAAATATCCCATGCTCATAGATTGGAAGAATCAACATTGTGAAGATGTCCATCTTACCTAAGGCAATCTACAAATTCAATGCAATACCCATCAAATTACCAGCAATATTCTTCACAGATCTAGAAAAGACAGCACAGGAATTCATATGGAAACAAAAATGTCCAAGAATAGCCAGAACAACCCTCAGCAAAAGAAAACAAAGCAGGTGGTATCACATTACCAGACTTCGAACTTTACTATAAAGCTACAATCATCAAAACAGCTTGGTATTGGTGTAGGAACAGGCATATAGATCAATTGAATAGAATTGAGATTCCAGAAGCAAAACCTCAATTTCTCAACCAATTCATCTTCTACAAGGTCTCCACCACCTACCACTGGGGAGAGGAGAACCTATTCAGTAAATGGTGCTGGGAAAACTGGCTGACCACATGCAGAAGATTGAAACAGGACCCCTGTCTATCCCCATGCACAAAGGTTAACTCCAAATGGATCAGAGACCTAAATGTAAAACCTCAAACCATAAGAATCTTATAAAATGAAGGAAATACCCTCATGGAAATCAGAACTGGCATCCAATTCCTGAACAAAACCTGAAACCCACAGGTCATAAGAGAGAAGATAGACAAGTGGGACCTTATTAAACTGACAACCTTCTGCAAGGCCAAAGAAACCATCAAGAGAGCAGGGAGGAAGCCTACAGACTGGGAAAAAGTATTTGACAACTCCAGTTCTGACAAAGGCTTACATCCTGCATCTACAAGGAACTCAAACGTGTTGAAAAGAAAAAAACAAACAACCCCATTATAAAATGGGCAAAAGATATGAACAGACACTTCACAAAAGAGGACATTCGAGCAGCCAACAAACACATGAAGAAATGCTTAATCTCACTAATCATCAGGGAGATGCAAATCAAAGCCACACTGAGATACCACGTAACTCCAGTCAGAATGGTAATTATCAACAACTCAAAAAATAACAGCTGCTGGAGAGGGTGTGGCGAAAAGGGAACACTTCTACACTGTTGGTGGGAGTGTAAACTAGTGCAACCTCTGTGGAAAGCAGTGTGGCAATTCCTAAAAGCTCTAAATATCAACCTCCCATATGACCCCGCAATCCCCCTACTGGGAATATACCCTGAAGAACTCAAATCACTCTATAAAAAAGATACCTGCACACGTATGTTTATCGCAGCGTTGTTCACAATAGCAAGAACCTGGAAACAACCATGCCTCCCATCAAAAGAGGAATGGATTTTTTTAAATGTGGTACATATACATGATGGAATACTACGCAGCCATAAAAAAGAACAAAATCATGAATTTTGCAGCAACCTGGATGGAACTAGAGTCTATAATACTGAGTGACCTCTCACAGAAACAAAGATCCAAGTATCACTTGTTCTCACTCATATAATGGACCTTGAACATCCAATGTAATACTATAAGAAAATGACTGATGGTACTGGGAAACTATGGGGTGGGGAAGATGGGATTAACAGTAGCAAATATCTGTCTGGGGATGGGGAAATATCTCTTATCAACAGGGTGCCTGAATGAAACATAATTGTACACCTAACCCTTAACTGTACTCCCACAAAACCATAATAAAAAATATTGATTATGAAAAGAAAATTTAAAACAATTAGATCGCAAAAAACTACTCTTACTAAGTTGAAAGACAATCTGGTTAATCAAAAATAAACAAAGCAAAAATTCCACTTTGTTGAATTTGCAAATGTAAAGAAGAAAACCAAAGTATGCTTTCTTATGCTCATCAACAGTAATGACTGCATAATTTACATAGTCACTCTTAAACTCAATAAATTGTGGCTTATATTTTCAATCCTTTTGACCAACTCTATAAACTTTGAGTTCCAATAGTATACAATATTTTCTCTTTGGGAGAGCCACAAATCAGAGTTTGTTGTTTGAATCTCTCCTTGATATTGATTTCTAAAATGACTAAATTTAATTCCTAGACCTTGTCAAAGTTACCTGGGTTTTATTCATTTGTTTAAACCCAGACTCCCCAGTCACTTACCACTCCTCTCTATAGAACACCTCCAAGGGCTCCCATGGCGAACTGCTCACCTAAGGCTGGCAAGACGGCAAGATCTGGCCTCTCTTTGTCCCATCAACTCATCTTACTCCTCCTGGCTTCACACGCTGGCTGGCACCCACTATGCCTCCTTTTGGTTCCTCTGGTCAATGTATCTCTCCATCAGGAAGACTCACCTCCACTCTTCCATTCACAGTACAGGAAACATCTACCCATTCTTTAGACCCAGACTTAGACATGACCTTCTTCAGGACCCAGAGGTTCTGCTGCATGCTTCTGTGGCACCTCGTTCATTTTGCTTTCTGACCGTAAGGTCGTTAGAATTAAAGACAATGTCTGTCCGTTTGTCCTCTGTTGTGTTACGCCAAGCCAACAAAATGGCCCAGGTCCTCGAGTCTGTGCCACTTTTTCCATTGGTAGCATATAGGAAACAAGCAAAATAAATAAGTAAATAAAAGATAAACATCAGGATTATCAGGCCCAGATAGACCCCTTACTAGACATTGGTCACAGAGATCATGGGCTAGGGCACAGTTTCCAACCTTGGAAATGAAACAACTGAGTAATGTGCCCCAATATCAATTGCTGTAGCACTAGCCTCTGCAGTATCACCAGGAATTAGTGTGCAAGGCTTTCCAGGACTTTCATGGAAATCCTTGCAGATCATTTCTTGGGCACATGGGAAGCAACAGGTGGTTAGTTGTTTGGAAATCCTTAAAGAGGGTGTGACAGAGCAACAGGCTTTTTATGGGGGTTTTCTTTTACTCTTTCTTCTTGGTAACTCCTGTTCTATCTTATCTTAACCTATTCTCATATTAATTATGAGTGATGGGGCTTTGGAAGGTTGTACAGTTTAGGAGAAGCCTTTGTGTGTCTCAACACATAGTCGGTGCCTAAAAAACATATATTGAACAATAAAAAACTTAATATTTTTTTAATTTGCACATAGGTTTAATTCATCTGAGCTATTTTTGCATATTGATCTTAACATAATAAAGTAATTCTGTTATTAAGCAGAGTTTGGATATTAGAGGTTATTTTTAACTATTTCTTCTTATATGCCTTATTTCTACTCTGAATTTTTTTTTCTCTCATGCATACTCAAGCTATCACTCACAATTAATATGAGAACAGGTTAAGATAAGATAAAACAGGAGTTTACCAAGAAGAAAGAGGAAAAGAAAAAGAGATTATAAGTAGTTCCTAATGGCATTTTAATGCAATTTTTTTTTTTTTTTAGTTTCTTGAGATTTTATTCAGTTCCAGATAATTCATGCCTTTACTGGTAAAAAGCTTCACAAGTACCTAAGAAAGCCAGCTATAAGGTGCTTCAAACAAAGAATGATTTCCCAGAGTCCAGGAATCAATTCATTTAGTCAGAAATAATACTTTTTTTAAAAGTTAGTCATCATTAGAATATCCTTTCTTTTTGTGTGTGTGTTGGAGTCTTACTCGGTCGCCCAGACTGGAGTGCAGTGGCCACTCCCGGCCACTGCAGCCTCGCCTGCTGGGCTCCAGTGATCCTTCCGCCTCAACCTTCCGAGTGGCCGGAATTACAAGCATGCGCTACCACGCCCGGCTGATTTTTTGATTTATTGTAGAGATGAGGTCTTGCTGCCCAGGCAGGTCTCGAACCCATGGGCTCAGGCAATTCACTCACTTCAGCCTCCCAAAGGTGCAGAATTACAGGCTGAGCCACCGAGCCCAGCTGAATATCCTTTCTTCTAATGCTAAATTTTATTGTTCACCTGCAATCAGCCAAAGAACACCACTGTAAATGAAATTGCTTGTTTATTTATCTTTTATTTTAAAGAGTTAAGTATGCAAATGGTCATTGTGCAGGTAAAATTTGAGCCTCACTTTGGTCCCCACTTCACCTAGTTTGAGATCAGGCACCCTTATGGATGAAACATGTTCCCCCTCCCCTGGCAGCTTCCGACTACTGCCAATCCCTTTCTTAAAGTGTTATGATAATTGGTCAGGGTCCACTTATGAGTGAGAACATATGGTATTCAGTTCTTTGTTTCTGTGACAAAGAAATATATTGTATGCACAGAAGAAAACCTGTGCTTCCCTGCTGGATCCTAATTTGGGATACTATTTCCCTCACATTCAATTTGCCATTACTGGAAAATGAAAATTTGAATTACTGGTGTTATTAAAAGCATCAGAGAAAAGTAAACCCAAACTGCTAAAAGCTAAAAAGCTATATATTCACATCTGTGAATTTAAAAGTTTTTGGAGATCAACAAGAAACACAAATGCCAGCCGGGCTCGGTGGCTCAGCCTGTAATCCCGCGCCTTTGGGAGGCTGAGG
>NW_007259758.1:44045-128609 GCF_000164805.1 Carlito syrichta
TGGCCGGGAGCGGCCACTGCACTCCAGTCTGGGTGACTCCAACCCAAAAAAAAAAAAAGAAAAAAGAAACATAAATGCCACAATTGGAACTGAGAAAAATGTAAAGGAATTAATTGTAAACTATCTAAATTCTTTCATTAGAATTATGCATAACGAAGTAGAAAGTTTTTATTTTCCCAACAAGTACAAATGGGAAGGTGATATAGATTTAATTTAGCTGATCATCAAGAAAGCTTTTGATCTAGTGCCATTGAAAACTAACATAAAAGTCATTTTTGGCTATTCTAACATAGGTCCAATTTTTAGGAAGAACATTAAGTCGATGAAGTATAGCTTCAGATCCCAGACAAAGGGCATTAATAAGGAAAATCTTTGCAAATGGAGAATTGTGTCAAGTAGTTGTTGAAAGCATCAGATCAATATTAGGAATTTAGTTTCATTTTATGACACTAAAATTAGGACATAGGAAGACACAATAAACTAATGTTAAATTTCTTATTTGAACTTTAATTGCAACTATAACGAGTAACATGAAAAAAATATTGTATCAAAATAGATCAGATAGATTATCTGGTGAGTGTGTTTTCACACACTAGAACATTTGTTCAGCATGGAACAGATTAGTAGCCCCTTGTGTTTCTTTAAACATATCTACCCATGTTCCAGAAAAAGAGAGACATTGTCTCTCATGGACTGTACAAATCAAAATGGAAGACGGACACGGGACAAGAAACTACTAGTGTCAACCACACCACACTTTGGATAGCATTGAGAGAGGAAGCACAAGACAGTATGATCAGAAGAGGGGATCATGTGAGGGTTAGACACACTGCCAGGAGCACACTTTCTGCTCCTGGAAGAAAAGCCAATGCTAAATGTGGTGAGAAACCAAACTGTAGAAAAGAAGTGTCTCTTTCTGGGAAGGAGCAGCGATCGCATCCACTGAAACCAGAAGTTCCCTTCTAGTCCAGCTCACAACTATCGAACCTCAAAGTGGGAGGAAGCTGAGGTCTTGCTTGCAGACCAGACTGACCAGAACCCGCAGAGAGAGCTCTTCAAGGCAAATACAGAAAACGCCAGTCTCCGAATCTCCTGTCTCTTCCTTCTTCCTCTTAAGTAGGAAAGATAGCTTCTAAAATTGCCATATTCTTTCCATCTGCATTTCTAATGGACACACCATCATTTGGCATGGAGTCTCAAGTGGAGATTTGTGTTGTGTGACCTTTTGATTATAAAATGTTGAACAGATTGCATTATTTTAAAGTACATATATTTTTTAGTGTCTAGTATGTGGGAGGCACTTGGATATTTGTTCTAAAACATATAAGAGGAACCTTACAAAGAGCCTCGAAAAGCGTACGGCTTAGTAGAAGTAAAAAGCTGATACAGAAATAGCGAAAACACATGTTCACAGTATCTTGGCTGGTCAGAGAAGAGACTTTGTAGGATGGTATCTTGATTATCTATTGCTGCATGACAAATCTTCTCAAAATTTACTGGTTTACAATAACCATAAATTATTATTTTGGATGTTTCTGCATGTTGGTTATCCAAATGATTCTTCTACTGGTCCTATTTGGGATCATTCATGTGGCCACAGTCATCTGACTATTCAGCTCAAGCTGGCAGATCTAGATAGGCTCACTCATGTGTCTGCCAGTTGGTGCTTACTGGCTATTAGCTGGGCATCTTAGTTCTCCACATCACCTCTCATCCCCTTGTGGGCTAGATGGGGCCATGTCACAACGTAGTGGTCTCAGTGTCCCAACAGGGCAACAGTGAAAACCTCAAGCTTCTTAAGACCTCAACTGCAAAATGACTACAATAACACAGTTAGCACATTTTATGGGTCAAAACAAGTCAAAAGACCAGATCAGATTCAAGGGTGTGGGAAAATAGACCCAATCTTTTGATGGCAGGATTTGTAGTGCCACATTGCAAAGCCATGTGGACATAGGAGACATAATTCACGGGGGCCACTATTATACCAGCCACAGAGGCAGGTGGAATTAGGTGACACCTGCCCTGAAAGTCCACTAGGACTTCTAGGCAGACCTAGCTTCTAAATATCACAGACTGTTTGAGAAAGCATCTTCTTCATCATGGAATGTCTTATTGTTTGGGGATTACGGAAATGGTGGTATCTGGATTTGCTTGGGCTCTAAGATTTTGGAGATAAATATCTTGAATTCCATCCCAAATTGGAGATCTGACTGTTGCTGAAGTGGGCCCTGCTGAAAAGGCACCTGATAAAAGAAGTCCATGTGTGAATTGAAGCACAGGTCCCTTAGTCTAGAAAGTGATGCATATAGACACCATGTGAGGCTGCATGTGACTGTGTGGTTTGTGTGCTTTGAAGCCCTGGAGCTGGAGTTAAAATCCTCAAGGCTGTCTCCTTGATAAATAGTGTGATCCCATCACCCCCTGCCCAGGACTGTGTTCACCCAGAGAAGGTGCTTTTAACTAATTTATCTGCTTAGGATGCTCATTTTAACTCACTCAAAAATGCTTATAACCATGCATCTGGTATAGTCTGTGATGAAGGACCTGTTTTTGTGTTGTGTATTTTTAATTTCCAATCCATTGCAGAGCATCCTACAGTCTAACTGCATATGACCAGTATTGCATGCAATTCACCGGGCATGTTTGACAATACCCCAACTGGTCCATCTCCTGATTGCAAGTCAAGACTGCTAATCATACATTTGGCTGTTTCAGCAAAGTCATATTGCTGTAAGGATCTCTAAACACTGGCTCCAGCATTGTGTTTTTCTCCCCCAGACTATTAATAGTTTGTGGACCAG
Source organism: Carlito syrichta (assembly GCF_000164805.1). Classification (NCBI taxonomy): domain Eukaryota; kingdom Metazoa; phylum Chordata; class Mammalia; order Primates; family Tarsiidae; genus Carlito; species Carlito syrichta. Next base: position 46,850 of record NW_007259758.1, read on the forward strand.
GACTGGTGCCCCGACAACCCTTTGAATAGATGACACCATCCAGCCTATATTCCCAAGTAAAGGACACAGCAAGTCCTTGAACTGGGGAAGCCACTGATGGAACCAGGATGGGCACCTCACTCCAGGGGGCCCATTTCTGGACTATAAATCTATACAAGACACGTGCATGTCAGTCTAACTGAGTGAGACCTTCCAGAGAAGATAAAGCAGCCAGTGAACAAAAAGAAATAGGTGTGAACTATGCAGAAATGTCAAAAAGTAGAGATCACAGAAACCATAAGAGTGAAATGGAAACAGCTACCCCCTAAATCCATAAGACAGCATCCCAGGAGTAGCGCCAAACCACATGAGTTTTTACAGTAAGCCCCCTTCTCCTAAGGTGGTCTGAGGAAGTTCATTGCCCCCAAAAAGGAGAAAAAACCAGGTTCTCCTAAACAAGTTCAAGAAGTAAGTGTCTGTGCAGGATTGGGGATATTTTAAGAGAATTCAAAGTAAAAAAAAAGAAAGAAAGAAAGAAAAAGTCCTGCTATGGAGAAGAGTCAAATAAACACCTCTATATTTAAAGTGCCTCTATAATAGCTAAACTTAATTGAATAATTATTACATTCCAGGTACTGTTCACAGCACTTTACAAATATTTTTAAATGTCTTTAATTCCTATAACTCTATGAAATGGCTATTATTGCTATCCACATTTTTAAAATGAGGAAACTGAGACACAGAGAATTTAGGCAGCATGCCCAAAGTCACCCAGCAAGTAATAAAGGAACAAGGATTTGAAGCCAGGGCAGGGTGACTCAAAAGCCTATGCTATCTTTCTCAAATTAAAAAAAAAAAGATGTTTGTTCTTATTAAAGTGACCTAGCTTTTGCTACACAGATAAAAGTTATCTACAAAAACACAAATTGCACTTAACCTGCAGTATAAATTATTAGCTCACTCTGGTGTCTCCTAACCTTAGAAAATATCTATCTAATGAATATATCCACGATACCCAGACAGTGGCTGGAATGTGCCATGACATATTTGTGGTTTTTAAAGAAAAAAATTATATCTGGAAAAGATGAACGTATAGAAGGTCTTGCTTGTCAGGCAAGAAATTAGGTTTTATTCGATGGACAGTGAGATCCCTGGATTTTTTTTTTTTTTTTTTTGAGCCCGAGTATGACACTGGTGTATAAATAAGTGGGAAAATGGAAAGGGTGAGGCAGAGCTATTTGGAAGAAAATGTTTTCCAGGCAAGAATCTAAAGAGGGAAGGGTCACAGAAATGAAAAAGATGGTACAGATTTGCATGATATATTACATAGGAAGCAATATCAGGACATCATTGGAAATGTGGCTACCCTCAAATTTACAACTGTAAAGTATTTTGGACTAGAGTGACCTCTCCTTTAAGAAGTGCTACATCATCAATGTTCTGATGGCACAGGAAATGAACCAAGGAGGAAAAACACAGAAGGTAAAGATTTTGAAAACTCTTCTAGATAGAAAAGTTATCTAGAAGAATTGGACTCTATATCAGGGGATTGTCAGGGATCCGAATTTGTCATCAGTAGTTCACATAAAAAGACTTTAATAAGAGGACTATCTAGGTCCCACCAAGAAGCTATTACTACCCCTAAGAATTAAAGAAATAAAGACAGGAAATCCTCAGAAACTCCGTGAAAACTGGAGAAGCTATAGTCTCAGAGAGTCACAGCACCTACCAGAGACATTGTACCACACCTGGAAGAAATACCTCAACCTCCCATTTCTCCTGTCTCACAGTCTCCTGATAGATGGTGCTTTTCTTTGACTGAAACAACTAGTACCCAGTCGGCACTAAACTTGGGAGGACCACTCCCCAGGACGCAGAGCTGGACCGAGAAAGGCAGACAAATAGAACTGGTGGGACAATCAGAGAATGTGAAGAAGTTTTAGAATACTTAACAAATTTATTTTACTGACATTTTTCTTATGTGCACAGAAACAATAAATGACAAACAAAAACGTCTACATATGTACAAAAGATCTTTTGCAAAAAGTATAAAACAAAAACTCTAAGTATCAAAACATTGTGTCAGTTTAATTGGCAGCTTCTTTTCCTTTCCTAATAATTCATGAAATACCAGTGAGTCATATAATGAGTAGCACATTGCCAGTCTCTCTCTCTCTCTCTCTCTCTCTCTCTCTCTCTCTCTCTCTGTCTCTCTCCCTCTCTCTCTCTCTTTAAGAGTATTTGGTAAGCTAGGATGTATTCTATTGTAAGAAACAGAAAATCAATGCAAGTGGTAAACAAAAACAGAGTATCAATTGCTTCCCATAACCATAAAGGCTACATTGAGGGTGGACTTAAGGATTGAGTTGGTGGCCCAATCATAAAATCAAGCAGATGGTTTCTTTCTGGCTTTCGACTACATCTTTCATCGTACCATATCCATCCTGGAACTGGCTCCCTTCTTGTGGCTGAAAGAAGGCAGCAAACTACCCTTTGAATTATATTTTCTTTTTTTATAACTGATTAATTTTTTAGTTTTTATTTTAAAGATGTGGGGTACAATTCAGGCTTAGGTATATAAATGTTCATTATGCAGGTGCCCTTTTTGATGAGGTGTGCCCTCCCCCCTCCCCTGGCAATTTCCCACTACTGCCAATTCATATGGAAACATATCGGCCACAAATAGCCAAAACAATCCTTAGCAAAACAAAAACAAACAGATAAACAAAAAACCAGGAGGTATCACACTCTCAGACTTTAAACTTTATTATAAAACTACAATTATCAAAACAGCCTGGTATTGGTACAATGGAACAGGATAGAGATTCTGGAAGCAAAACCTCAATTTTTCAACCAACTCATCTTCAACAAAGCTTCCATTAACCACTGGGGAGAGGAGAACCTGTTCAGGAAATGTTGCTGGGAAAACTGATTGACCACATGCAGAAGATTAAAACAAGACCCCTACCTATCACCATATCCAAAAATCAACTCTAAATGGATCAAATACCTAAACGTAAAACCTCAAACTATAAGAACCTTAGAAAATACAGGAGACACCCTTATGGAAATTGGAACTGGCAACCAATTCCTGATCAAAACCCCAAGTGCCCATACGACCCTGCAGTCCCCCTGCTGGGAATATACCCGGAGGAACTCAGATCACTCTATGAAAAAGATACCTGCATACGCATGTTTATTGCAACATTATTCACAATAGCAAAAACATGAAGCCAGCCGTGCTGCCCATTGAAAATGGACTGGATTAAAAAAATGTGGTGCATATACATGATGGAATATTATGCAGTCAATAAAGAAGGACAAAATTATGAACTTTGCAGCAACTTGGATGGACTTAGAGTCTATAATACTGAGTGATCTATCACAGAAACAAAGAACTGAGTACCACACATTGTCACTCATAAGTGGACCTTGAATTATATTTTCAATTGAGCAGAAATAAAGAACAAGTTGTTTCTGAAACTCTCTTAGAGGATCTTCTCAGATGTATCTGGAACACTTTCCCTTGCATCTCATTGGACCACATATCTGCTGTATAACAATGACCAACAAATAAAATTACACTGATGAGCATAGGCTTGAGTCATATGATCTGTCCCTAAAGTCAGGATAAGGTTAACTTCTCCCCAGTCAGAATGCTGCATAGAGCTTGGTGGATAACAACATCCTTCCGCCCCTAAAAATTCAGAGGAATTACCAAGAGAGGGACTGACGAATCTTTGGGAGGTAGGTGCTACTTCCACAACACTATTTGACTAAAATATTTCCATTACTTTTAATTGCAGTACAAAACACGTGATACATGTGCTATGGGCCAACACACAACTGAATCCACTCTGGCTAGTGGAAATAGAAAATAACGTTACCAAGAGGATTAGAGAGTTTCTAAAATCTTCAGAAGAGTCAAAGAACTATACCATAAAGCTATTCAACCACACCAAGTTCTTTGCTATTGAAATGCCTTGTAAGTGCCATTTGGCAACATGGCATTCATTTAGAACGGTATGCTAGGAACTGCCAGAACCAATAACAACAACAACAACAAATGGAATAGTTAGGCAGTATGACTCATACCTGTAGTCCCCGCTACTTAAAGAGACTGAGGTGGGAGGACCTCAGGAGTTTGAGCCTGCGGTGAGCTATGATCATACCACTACACTCCAGCACAGGTGATAGAGAGAGACCTCGTCTCTAATACAAATAAAAAATAAAAAACTGAACCCTCTGCCACCATTCTTGCCTGGAGATTGGGCTCTTCGTGAAGGCTTTGACTACATTCAAATCTCATGTGTGCATGTCTGATTGGCATAGCCCAGGTTATGTCCTAAACCCTACCTTCCAGGGAGTATGGTGATGGGGTGTGTGGCGTCTACCTGAGAAGCTGGATTCAGTATGGGATGTACATATTCAAGATCAGAAGAGTATACAGAAAATTTTGAGCAGTCCTAAATGATACTTCCACATGCAATATCATTCTATTTTTGTGGGCTCAGGGGAATGTACTCCAAGGCAAATGAATCACAGCTCAGAAAAAGAAGGATTTGTTCAGCAAACGACCCACAAAATGCCTCACCCCACAAACAATAGGGTGGCATTACAAACAAGGTGTTTTGGGAGAAAAAGGTTGGCTAGCTATCTCAATCTATACATCTATCAAGCTCTCTATTCACTTCATTCTAGGGCCAACACTGATCTAGCCATAACATAAATACTCTTTTATTTTAACAACTGTCTTACATATTATCTCTGCATCACTTTGTTTCTTGGCTCATTCTGATAAAATCCTTATCTTTCATAATATACTACTGATATAAAAACCTATTAAGAACAACAAGATATATTTAAGGTTCATGTCTTTTTTATGTGGAACAGTATTATTAGAGTTGTAGAAAGTGGAAAACTGCATGGGTAGGCCAACTGGCACTGGCTTTACTGGCGTTTTTATAAGAATGACCTAACTGCGTAAAATATGATAATGCTATCATATATTTGATAACAGCTATGTATATTAGATGTTCTGTGGAGAGTATCCCATTTAATCTCCCTAAGAAGAAGGTAGGTATTATTATTCCCATTTTACCAGACAGGAAACTGAGGCTCAGAGACATTATCTATGTTAACCTTGGTCACATAATCTGCCTCCTAGAATCATCCACCTTCAAAATCTTGTCACATAGAAACAAAGAGATGACCTGCCATAGAAACAAGGGTAGGATTCTTGTATTTCCCCAGGACTTTTCTACCGTGCACCTCCAACCATTGTTTTCCCCTGTGCTGAGATAGCATGTCTGGTTTTAGTGTGCATCTCAGATAACAGTTTCACCAACCCATCTGGCCTAGGTTTCTCCCAGCCTTCATTAACTCTAATTTCATTATCACCTGTTCTGGCGTGACCCTGTTCCCTATGCACTTCTCTCTTTTCTCATGGGAAATGAATTTTCTGTGCCTGCATCAGCTCTCTATTCAACTGTGTGAGCCCCGAGGCAAAGCACTCATTTGTATGTGAGTACTGTCCATCTCTCCTGTCATCCCCAGCTACCTCCTAAGGCTCTGACTCTTCGGCCATCTCTGGCTTTAGATGAGACCAAAGGGAATTTCTTAACCAGCATGTTGTGTGTGTGCATGCGTGCACACATGTGTTCATATACGCTTCCTATCACTTGGATCATTTCTATTTCATCTATGAATTACATTTCTGTACTTTCTTTACATCTCCTTTCACCCTTTTAATTTTGTTTTGTGAATTTTCAAAACATTATTGGCTACAGCTTATGTATCTTTTGGGACAAATAATAAATAATTTTCTGGTTTGGTAGCAAATTAGATGTCATTTATTTGATTTGCTCTGAAAGGCCAAATTCTCAAAACAGTAAGTAAATTAGAGGTTGTTCCAGCAATACCAATGGGGAATCCATCAAAAAGCTCAGAAGTCCTACTGAATATATAAAAGTCAAGAAAAAAAGAGCTGTCTCTCCTTTCTTCTTCCTCCCAATTTAGCCAAGTGATCACCCTCCACCACCATCACTAGCCCTCTGTATCATGATTGTCTTCTGATTAGAGGCCAGAAAAAATAGCAAGGCACTAATGTTTTATTTGTTTTGTTGACAATGGGCTTGTGCTAAATCTCTCTATTGCTAGCCTCCGCTCCTCACATACACATATATATACCTCAAGCAACAAAGAGGCAATGGAATTGGAATGTGTAAAGTCAGGGAATACGTACATGCATCTGTGTGTACACGCAGATGTGTATGTATGTATGTATGTTTGCACATGTGTATATCTATTCTTACAACTTTCATTCTTATAAAAATAAAGGTAGTTCTTTTTGTGATCTAATAGCATTTTAGTAAACTTGAATTTCTAATTACCACTAAACTTAACAAGTAATATATTAACTTCTGTTACATAGAGTCTCCAATATTAATTTCTTTTTGGTCTTTGTGTTTTATTTTCACAAGAAGTAAATGCTGTCATCACGGTCCTGGGCTATATCTCAAGAGTATTTATGACAGGCATTATGATGGTGAAACAAGAAGCAAAGATAAATATCATTATTGATTTCAAAAAATAAACAAAGAAACAGAAGATTGTGCTACTCTGATCAAAACAGAAGGGGGAAAAAAGCAAGTTCAACATGTCGAAAGAGAAGTCATAGCTATTTGGCAAGGGAAATGACTAAAACAAAGTTTAATCTTTCCAAGAAAAGTTATGTTTGATTAATTTTTTTCCTCTGATTCATTCTAAGAAACTGTTTCCCCCCAAGGGCTAGAATGGACATTTTGAAGGACATTGCCTGTTACTGATATGGGATTCAGTTTCAGTGCATTATGTTCGAAGAGATCATAGTTGTAGCTGTATGCCAGTATGTGTAGAGCCTTCAGATAAGCAATTGACCGTGAAATAATAGTACACAGCTTTTAATATATACCCTCTGGTTATGGGTGTGCATACTAAACATACAGTATTTTAAAATATATGTGTATACATATAAACACACAAACCCCACAAGTTAAAGCTTTCTATATCTAAATGGTCTGGCAGCTGCTTGAAATTTCCCCTCTACTCTCCCTAAGGTCTCAGGTGTGGGATTCATGAGCCAATGTCTCAGCTAGAACAGGTGTCTATCGCTGGGTAAATAGCAATTAGGCCCAAATTTCAGACTTTTTTTTTCAAATCCCTTTCGGAGGAAAAGCCCAGGAATAAATAGTTGCTGTAACGGCCAGGGGTATTGTGTAGCATTATAGCCTCCAGCTGGTCTATTACATACTATAGACAGGCAAAGAATACGGGCACCTGACAGATGTGTTCTGTTAGCTTCATTAGGAAAGAAACAAAGAAACTCCTCAATTAATAGCAGCGGAGCCAAATGGGGGTGGGGGGGAGCTTGAGGGGAGAGGAATCATAGCCTGTTATTTAAACAGAGTCAGGGAGCCTTTCACTAGTGGCTTAATATGATTCATTAATAAAAACAGCTTTTTGAATGCCCAGTTTAAGTCAAAAGAAATCACTAGCATTTTTTTTGCCCAGCAAAGGAAGGGCAAAATGACAAATTGCTGCTGTTAAATTCATTTCATGTGAGGATGGCCTTTCTCAAAGATCCCTTAAACGGCAAGGCTGGATGTTTGTCACATTAAGTGGCAGAGCAGTTCTCAAAAATCGACAGTGGCACATCAGGGTCTCAGATGAATGGGCAACAGTAGCCATCCAATAATTTTATATATCCAGACCAGGAAGCATCTAGTGTTGTTTACATGAACAAGGATTTTTAAAGTAATGAAATGCAGCTCTTACCCTGATGAAAAGAAAATCTGTCCAGGGAGTCACTTTTAATTTTTTTTTTCTAGGAACGGTTTGAAATACTGGGGAAGCCCTGTTTGTAACTGTGGGCTTTATTTCTTGCAAAGAGCAGAAGCCTGGTTATTTCTCTTTCTGTATTTTCTTCACTGAAGATATATAGGCAACCCGTGTACAGCATAACATATACTACAATTGTGAAAGGGTGAGCTATATATTGTATTAGCAATAGATGAGTTCTGAATGAAAACAGTTTGTTTTCCAAGCAAGTCAGAATCTGAAGTAACAACTCCACTTTTACAATAATAATTCTCCAGTTATGACTTCGGTGTGATATTTTAAACAATACTGTTAGCTACCAGGGGACGAAATTAGACAGTCTGACCAAGTTGCTGGGCTTAAGGAATGGAGTCCTGAAACCCATTCATCTCTATTACCACCACTTGATTTACATAGCATACAGGAAAAAGGACTTAGGCAAGAACCTAGAGAATTCAGGGAAAATTCTGCTCAATTATCCAGGTAATTCAGGCACAATCAAGGTTACATTGCTGTGAGTGTGCTAACCTGGATAGTTTTTTATATGCTAAGAATTCATAAATAATAGGATTACAACTACCAAGGCACAGTGGAGTGGAGAATAGCCACAGGAGTCCCGGAGTAACCTAGGCCAGCAAGGATATGCTCCAAAATCAGCATTGAACACTCATCTGTCTAATTGGGGTGTTGTCCCGCCAAAGAAATAGAAATCAAAACATAAATGGTCATGGCCAAATATGATGGGCCAGGATCTTTGTGATGGAAATGTAATTGTAAATCTTTATGGCCAACTCAGGCTGTGATGTCTTGATGCTCTTCAATTTTTAAAATATACTCTTGGCTTCTATTTGTATTTTTCCCCTCAAATAATAGCCACAGAACAAGAAGGCCTAATATCTACTCCCAAATGAACAGGAGGGGAAAGGAAAAACAGCAAGCTTTCCTGGAAGCAAAGGCATTTTTCACCCCAAAGTCTCTTTCTGCACTGGTAATATTTCACATTTGACATCAAGGAATTGAAAACATGAAGGAAAAGGTCAGAATGTGAAACTGTTATGTTCAGACTTTAAGTCATTATGGATCTTAATCTCGAGAATCTAGGAACAGTTCTAGTAGTAAGTTACCATTCGTTATAACTTTACAGTTCCTTTCAGAGACCTAATGAAAGAAACCTCTGTTATCATTGGGTGGCAGATCTGCAGAATGGTCTTTCAAACCTAAAATCACTTTCAATGAGGGTGCAGAAAATGTCAAAACTCCCACCAAAAGATGAGAGCAACATTTAAACTCATGAAAACAATCACTTAGTGCAAACAACTGACAAAGTATAATCCTAGCCTGCATGTTTGGGTCAAAAATGCAGTGTATTTTGGCTCATTTAGAAAAGTACAGCTTGGATTTTTATTATTATTTCTTTCTCAACTTAATGTTGAATGCCTTTTTCCTTCTTTGGTATTTTTGGTATTTTTAAACTCACAGGTATGGATGTATATTTGGATTAAGAGCGTTTTTAGGCACCTTGGATATTATCCTTGACTCCTCTTACTCTCTTATTGCCTTACTCCCATTTTCTTCATATTCTTATATTTTGCCCCCTAAATGAGTCTCATCCACTCTCTGTTCTCCATCCATCCCATTATTACTCAGCCCCTCACCATTGTTCACTTGAACTCTTGCAAAATCCTCTTAATTGATCTTTTTTTCCTTCAACCTTAAACCTTTCAGACCCGTCTTCACTTACCTGCCAGAGGGAGCTTTCTCAAATGAGAAGCAGATGCTCACTCCTTGGTCCAAAAGTGCTCCATGACTCCCATTACTTAGAAAAGGAATTCCAGTGTTCTTTGCATGGTAGACAATGACTGGATTAACCTTCTCCCGTCATCCTCCCTAATTAGTTTCAGTAGCTTTTCTCTACTTTTTGTAGTCTATCTCAGGTGCATGATCAAAGCATAATGTTTGTTGTAGGTGTTTTGTAAACACCTTTTACAAGGTTGAAGAATTTCCCTTCTACTGCACCTTACTGAGAGAGGGTTTTGGTTTTTTTTAAAATCATGAGTGGATGCCATGAAAAAGTACCTTGAGGACTAGAAGCTAATCACAAATGATTTACCATTCACATATATTAGGTAAGTAAATACACATCTCTCCTGTGTGTATGTCATATGTGATGCTCTTGGTCCATTCCTACACTGATTTAATATTTTTATCTAACTGATAAAAATATTTCTCTCACTCTATTCACCCAGTACAGTCTCTCTCGTGTTGTAAGCTCTTTGCTACCAGGTGTGGTGTCTGTAATGCTCTTTGCTAAGTACATTTATATGCAGACTTCATTGTTTAATAATATATTTTATTATAAGCAGAGTGTTGAAAAGGATAAGATTTCTGGTTTGATTTCTACCTTTCTCTAGAATTCATGTTTGAAAAGAAAATTGGAATATAGAAAATACACTCAGATAGAAAAATGTCTCAAGTATTGAAATTTCTGGATGTGGTCAAATATGTTTGATAGTAGGTTACAGAATTTCCTGCAAAGAATGTTGAGATGGCTTAACTGGAACCATAATCTGAGAACGGTTCTTCAAAGGTTTTCCTGCTGGGGTGAGGAAGAATCACATTCTTGGGGATGTGTATTCAGAAGTCATTCAACTCTCTTTTGCTGTTCACAGATTCCCAGACCAGATTCATTTAGATCTGTCACAGGCAGACTCAGACAGAAACAGGAAAATTGTTTTAGAGCAGCGAAGAACCAGGAAGAATCTGCCCTTACTATACCGTCTCTTGTTGTCTTCAATAACTCCCTACATAACTGTTTGTCCCATCTGTCAAGAAACCTGCTGATTTTAACATTCCATTTTGTTGTCAACAATTCTTTCTATGCTCTCCAAACCTTTAAACCCCACAATGAAATTTCATTAGCATTTGGTTTTTAAAAAACTCACAAATAATTTTAATCATGTTTGAGGTTCATATTTGTAATCTTTTTCTTGCTTTCTACCCTTCAGTTCTCCTAACTGGGATCACACACACAAAAAAAGAGAATAATGAACACTTTTGGATACAGCTTAGAGCCTATTGGGTGACAGTTTTTAAAATAAAAACAAATAATAATCCCAGAACTGTCTCTTAAGGGGTAAACTTGGGAGAAAAAATTCATGAGAAAACTAAATACAACTTTAAAATTTTAAAGCAACTCCCATGTGCATTTTAAAAGTAAATGATAACATAGACAAATAGTCACAGGAAATTTGACCAGGTGTTTATCTTTTCTTATAGACAGAGAACATTTAAGTGATGAGAAAATATCAGGGTGCCCATAGTGAAATGCATACAGGATATAAAAGAACAATTCTAAGCCTTCAACAACAGTAACAAACTCATAAAAATTAAACTGTAAAATGCAATTTTTCATTTTTGCAAAACTTTTGAAATGATAATAATGTTGTTAAAGCTGAGGCTGAAGCTGAAACTCTGGCCTTAATGGTGATATATCAATTGACACTCTTTGTGGGGTTGGACACTGCACATTGTCAGGGGAGGGAGAGGAGGGGGCGTGTGACAACACACGGGGTACCGGTCCATATCAGGAGGAGAGAAGGCCAACTAGGAGCTCAAATTTCACCGACACGAAACTTACTTATGGTAAATACTCATTTGTACCCCACAACTCTAAAATAAAATAAATTTTAAAAATAAGGATAATAAATTGACCCTCTTTTATAGGTAAATCTTTTGGCAGTGTTTCAAGAGACTTAAAAATATTCACACTCAAGCCGGGCTTGGTAGCTCAGCCTGTAATCCCGCGCCTTTGGGAGGCTGAGGTGAGTGGATTGCCCGAGCCCGAGGGTTCGAGACCCGCCTGGGCAGCGAGACCTCATCTCTACAATAAATCAAAAAATCTGCTGGGCCTGGTAGCGCATGCCTGTAGTTCTGGCTACACGGAAGGCTGAGGCGGAAGGATCGCCGGATTCCAGCAGGCGAAGCTGCGGTGGCCGGGAGCGGCCACTGCACTCAGGTCTGGGCGACCGAGTAAGACTCCAACTCAAAAAAAAAAAAAAATTCACACTCATTTACCATGTAATTTCTTTATGGAGAATACTTGGAAATTAAAAAATTTTTGAAAATAGATATGTGTATTTATCCTTAATGTGAATTTCCACAGCAAAATATTGAAAATATCGTATGTGTTTATGATACACATATATAAACGAAATATACAACCAAAAAATTATATGTGCCTAGAGTTTTTGGTAATATAAGGAGATGCTAATGGATTATATTTAGAAAAAGACAAATAGAATACAGGTTCTAACTGATTATCTCTTATTTGAAGAACTGGTTGATTTTAGAAAAGATGTTTTTTGGAGGGCTTGGCTGGGCATGGTGGCTCAGCCTGTAATCTCAGCACTTTGGGAAGCCAAGGCAAGAGGATTGCCTGAGCCCGCAGCTTCAACAGCAGCCTGAACAACTTGGTGAGACCACGTCTCTACAATAAATCACAAAAATTAGCCAGACGTGGTGGCATGCATCTGTAGTTCCAGCTACTTGGAAGGCTGAGAAGAAAAGATCAGCTAAGTCCAGCAGGTGGAGGCTGTGGTGGCCATGAGCATGCTGCTACACTCCAGCCGGCCTGGGTGACAAGAGTGAGACTCCAACTCGATAGATAGATAGATAGATAGATAGATAGATAGATAGATAGATAGATAGATAGATAGATAGATAGAAGAGATGCTTTTTGGAGGGCTTTCCTGCTTTAATTATATGTATATATAACATATAATATGCACTATAACGTGATTTTAAAGGACTACAATAATTGCAATACACTGTTTACAGACAAATATCAAAGGTGGTGAGATTATGAATAATAGTTTTCAATGATTTATATTTTAATTTTTTTCTAAGACTATTACTTTTGTAATTGGAAAAAAATTGTAGGATTATAACTTGAAATATGGAATGTTTGTCTTTTTCTTTTTTTAGGTCTTCTGTGATAAATAAAGTCTATATAAATATTTAACTCAGAAAAATTATTTGTATTTAATATGTGTCAGATACTATGCTAAGCAATTGAATATATCTCATTTAATCCTTGTGATAAATGAAAAATAGATATTAACTTTATCTTTATGTGTGAAGAATCCAAGGCTCAAAACCTGTAAGCCTCTTGCCCAAGGTCATATGGCTAAGAAGAATCAGGACTGGTCTTTGAACACCATATTAATTCCACTTTATTATCAATACTGACATGCCTAGCATGGCCTTCCTTGGAGACTAAATTATTTATTAAGAAGAAAAATAAATTATAAATTTAATTGTTTAAGGAATAAGATTAAAATGTACTTTTAATTTGAGTTTTTGCTTTACCTTTGTTTGTTTGTTTAGAGATTTGAAGAGCAGAAAAGGAATTCAAGAAATGACTTTTCTAAAATCAGCCAACATTGTTTCAGCTTTTCAGATGAAAGTAAAACAATTAGTCATCTAGGAAGAGTTCTCTGTTATCAACCATAATTTCTGTTTATGCCTAGTCTGGGAACATCACCTTCAGGTGCACGATATGTTCTTCACTAATAATGCAATAAAGGCACTAGGAATCTTTCCTGTAGGTCTCTGCTGTAGTATTTTGTGATTGATCTCAAAGGAATGGGCAAATGACTGTCTTCAAGCTGTGTTAAATTACTAAGATCCTATTTCTTAAACTTCTCTCAAACCAGTTCATCAAAAACACCTTGTAAAAGGTGCCAAGAGTTTTTGGTAATATAAGCAGGGTGACCTAAGATTTCTGAGATAGCTTTATTCTTGTTTTCTTATTGTTGTTTAGATTCCTTTCTTAACTGTTTTATGCCTAATTAGAAGCCATTTTAAGCACCCTCCCATGTTAGGGCAAAGCTACACAGGGGAGTAAAATCAATATCAGCCACTTGGAGGATGTTTGGGGTTTTTTTAAGGCATGTCATATGCGTGAGCCTGAAGCTAGAAGGCAACTCAACAATGCCCAAAAGAAAACCTTCACTCTTTCTTCTTTTACTCCCCTTCTCTAAAAAAATAGAGGAACACAGTTCAGTCCCAAGGAGGACAAAAAGATTATAGCCGAACTTCTATTCTCTTGTTATTCGTATAGGTAAGTTCTTGCAATGGAGGAATTAACCGCAATCTGAAAAGTCTATTTTAATATCTCTGTGTGCTTTTTATTAAAAAAAAAATACTTTCTTCTTTCATCTTTGCTTCACACTCTACTACAAATTATGCTGGTTCTATTCCTCTGGTGCATTAAGCTAGCGAGTTGCTGTGTCTCAGCTTTCCATGTGGGTTCTGACATCAAAGCCTTGGGCCAATTTTATTTCATTTGTATGTGCTGTCAGAACAATGTCTTTATTCTAAAATGCCCTTCTCAAATCACCTCTCAGGTGGTTTGATAGAAGCAGCATGCAGTAGAAAAGTATCTTTTTAAAAAATCCATGTTATTTCTTTTATGTTTTACTCTGTGAATACTGAGTGCACAGCACACTTAGTTAAGCAACATCCTGAGTTCCATTTTTAAGATGAAAAGTACCTTTTATTTTAAATTTCCCTGAGACAACTGATAGACTTTCTTTCTATAGAAGAGGTTTTTGTTGGAGAGGGGGTAGTTTATTCAAATTACTGCTCCATGATAAACATTTTTACAATATCACTTGTTTTAGACTGCCAGATGACACCTAGATTGATTTGATTTTGTACAAAAATCTCACAAAATAAAGGCTGAAATGCATTTAGGAAACTGACAGGCTGTAGAATTCCATCACGTCAAATTAGCATGAGAAGGGAAATGAGAGCGAGGGTGGACTCAGAAGCCTATCATCTTGCCTAACTGTGCTGCGTAAATGTGAAGCTTTCATAAGAAAACACCTTTCTCTCCTTTAGTGCATGCATTGTAGGAAGCAAAAGGGAGGGGGAAGAGGAAATTTAAGAAGAAATTGCAGCAAGCTGGCAGGTAGTGGGCAGGGGATCAATTCAGTTTGTCACGTTAAGGATTGAAAAAAAAAATCCATCTTAGAATGACATTGATGACTCAGAGTATTCAGTTCAGATGAGACTAAAGTAAATGGCAGTGGAAAGCCCAGAAGTAAACAGGGAATTAACACACACACACACACACACACACACACACACAGACACACACACACACACACACACACACACACACACACACACACACACACACACACCCGGGAATGCTGGGAGAAAGAGAGTCAAGCAAAACAGCACAGAGGCCCTTTCTGCAAGGCATTTGTGAGGGAGTTACAGCTCTTGGCCACTCTCGTCATTTCTGCTTAACCACAATGTCAGACATCCTCGATGGAATTCAACCTTTCCTTGTCTGATCTTCGCAGACAGCGGACAGCTGAGAGCCAACAAGTATGCATGTCTATTGTCTATGTCTATTCTAGACTAAGGAGAGGACAATTTGCACAGGCCCACAGGCTCATGTGCTGTTCTTAAAGAAGTCATTGGCGTGGGTCCAGTTTATAACAACTGCCTCACATGCGCTATAACTTCCTGCTTCTCATTTGCCCCCATCAGCATCGCAGAAGAGGTATATCCTCAGACTTTTCCCAACTCCTTTGACCTTCTCCATTCTGAGTAACTACAAGGTAATAGCCCCTCTTTCTCCTTCATTGCACTTTTCCTAATTTGCAGGTTTATATGTATCTGTGTGCTTGTTGGTTTAGTTTTTGACATTCCCCTAGAGAGCAAACCAGCAAACCCCACGAGGCATGTCTTATTTGCCACTATATCCCCACTTGCAAACACAGTGTCTGGCACATAGTAGGGCCTCAGTAACTATATGTGGAATGAATGATTGAATGGTTGGATGGATGAGTCCATGAATTTAAAATATATGTTCCTAGGGAATAGAATATAGAGTTTCTAGCATATAAATCTGGTCAAGTCAGAAAAGAAAGATATTTTGTCAAGTTGCATCAATTCTGTAATTTTCTCGTATTTCAGGTTCTTTGAAATGGGATAGATCTTATAACTTATGGAGGATTAAAATATAATCAGTAGAGATTTTCTTTCTTAATAGCACATAATATAATGGTGGGACCTACAATCATTGGTCATAGCCAATATAAAGTCAAATAAAAACATCTGTATGGATATTGCCACTCACAAGCCTCCCAGGCTTCTTTCAGACTGGAGCTTATCAAACTTTATATCAGAATCACCTTTTAAAAATGCATATTCTTGGGATCAGCTCCAGATGTTATGATTCAGAAAGTCTGAAGAAAGGTCCAGGAATCTGCACTTTTAAAGCTTTCCAATGTCTTTGCTGCAGGCTACCCTTTGCCTTCACTTTGACAAATACTCTATACAACAAAGGTCTTCAAATGCATCTCCAATTCTGTTAAGGAAACTGAAAAAGTTCCAATAATTCTTAACAAGTCATTGAAGGTCTAGTCTTCAAAATAGAACTAACCAGAGAAATATAGATCCCACTGCCTAAGGTCATTCATGACTGTTCCTACAGGAAGAACATTAGTAACTGCCTAGCACCCCTACTGACTATTCTACTACTAGAAAATGCAACTGGATTTTTGGCCATACAGTGTCCTTTAACCCAACTTACATTAGAAAGTGTAACCGTTGAACCACAGTAGCATATCCAAGAGGAAACATCTGGGTGAATTTGCAGAAGGATTTGGGTGGATCTCGCAGTTCTCAGTTGAACAAGGGCTGAGAAGGAGGATGTTCTAAACAGGCAGAATAGCATATGCAAATAGGTAGATATGGATGTCACCTCAAATCCCTTTTAGAAGCAATCAATAGTTATAAATGAAAATATTATTACCATCTTCTTTCTGTAAAAGACTTTCATTTATTAAAACAGGTAATTAATCTAATATATAATGCTTTACTCACAAGCCATTAAAAACAAGAATAATACTTGTGGTAGAAGCCTTTACAATGGACTCGAATGATCCTTACCTCCTTGTTTTCATGCCTTTGTGTAGTCTGTGTCCCTTGAGCGTGGGCTGAACCTAGTGACCTGCTTCTAGTGAATAGAAAACCACAAACATGATGGGATGTTACTTCCAAGACCAAGTTACAAAAATAACTTGCTTCCACCTTGGTCATATTCTCATTTTCTTGCTCTGAGGAAACCAGCCACCACATTTTGAGTGGTCCTGTAAAGGACCACAAGCAAGGAACTGCAGGAGGCCTCCAGTCAACACCTGAGTTGAACTGAATTCTGCCAATAATCAGGCCAATAAGCTTGGAAACAGACCCCACCCAATACCCTCAGTTAAAGCCTTCAGATAAGACCACAGCTCTGTTTGACAGCTTGACTATAGCCTCATAAGAAAACTAGAACCAGACACATCAGCTAAATTGGATTTAAGTTCCAGATACACAGAATAAGATAATAAGTATTTGTTGTTTTACTCTTCTAAGTTTGGAGTAATTTGTTATATAGCAGAGAATAAATAACACAATAACATTTTTTAGCATTTTATGTTATCTCACTAGATACTCATAATATCCTTGAAAGGTAGACAGGACAGATATTATTACCTTCATTTCACAGATGAAGAAACTGAATCCAAGAACTTTGTTACTTTAAAAGGTCATTTGACTAGATATAGTACTACCGAAACTCATACCTAGATGCCAAGCTCATTCCTTTCAACCACATTTGCAAGAGCATTAAATTAAGTGTCTGCAGAACTGAGTTCTGATCCTATCTGTCACTATACCAAATACTATCAGTGCCAATGATTAGCTCATTTAACTCGCCTGGATATTAGATTCTTCGTGGATGCAATAAGATTGTTGAGTTGGGATCACTAAAGTCCCTCTTAGCTCAAAATTTTTCCATTTTATAAAAGGAAGACAAAATGGTGTAACTGAAATTATTTAGATGGTTAGAAGTATAATCAAGAAAACTGCCTTTCAACTCCAGTCTCTGTCTACTATTCCTGTGCTAATCACTCTCGTTTCCCTTATCACCAATTCTGGGAGGAGTATGGGGTTTCATTGTCCCATCTTTAGGTTTCCTCTTGAGAAATAGTCCCATTATTACCTTCACAGATCAAGCAGTGCCTTGCTCTGGAGGCCATAAAATGCTAGGTGACAGAAGACCATTTTTTATCAGCTGGCTCTATTCACTACAATGTTGCGTTATCCATGCTCAGAAAATCCTAATCTCATTTCTGGGACTTACCCCTTTTAATTAGTACCTAAAAATTTGGAGAGCCAGAGGCAACACCAAGATAAATCAACATAAAATATTTTGCTTAACTACTCATTGAAAGAACTTGCCATTACATGATGAGTTAACAGTAAGTTATTGGAAATGTGACTATCTTTATTGTAAATGAATTTTTAAAAATCTACACAGGAGAGGAGTGGGAGAGTAAATGTACTGTGCCATTATGAACCTGTCAGTCATACATGTATGAGACATCAGCTCTATCTAGAACAAAATTTCCTGCCACTCAGAAATCATGTTTAACATTAATCTGTTATTCTGATCTGTACTCACTACATTTTTGATGGACAGATGAACTTATAAAATTTTTAATACAGCCATTTTCTAAAAAGCTAAAACTTGGAGTTAAATTTACTCTTTCATTAGAGTTAACCATAATTATCTAATGTCCATTTCCATTGTTCATTCTACTCTCAGCTATCTTAAATACCTGGTGAGAATATGCAGAAATGCTCAAAGTATAGACAGTCTACTCAAGATTGCAGCCAAATAATTGCTGGTGGCAAAATCAGAAGTAAGAAACTACACTATACCACTATCACAAATAAGTACTAATTTTATCTACTCACAGATGCAGACAACAATATATTTTAAATACTTGTTTTGCCTCAGGCAGGATAAAGATGGATAAATAAATAAAAGTCAGCAATGCTGTGTCCAGGACTCAGAATAATGAATCTATTTTTCATGAGATGACATTCTAAATTAAAATAAACAGTGAAGATTTAAAACACAAATGGGAGCCCAAAATGAGCTGATGAGCAAACAAAAAAAGATAGGTAAAAGAAAAGGCACTTGAAAAATCACAGGAAATATTTTTGACCTGAGCTAGGAACAATACCATCACCTTAAATAATAATGACCTCAGAAGTGCTCTAGTAGTGTCCAGGTGGACACTTCTTTTGCGGATCTCCTCAATACCTTGAACTGTGGTGATTTCACAGATTGAGGCTACCTTCAATGTTCAGAATTCAAAAAATAACTATTGACAATAGTTATATACTATTGATTATCCCAAATCACTAGGTATACCCACAAGTCAAGAATACATTTTGTAGCGCATGCCTGTAATTCTGGCTACTTGGAAGGCTAAGGCGGAAGGATCGCCGGAGCCCAGCAGGTCGAGGCTGCGGGGCCCGGGAGCGGCCACTGCACTCCAGTCTGGATGACAGAGTGAGACTCCAACTAAAAAAAAAAAAAAAAAAAGAATACATTTTAAACAATTCACTTACATAACATTTCATAAGCATTTGCATATTTCATTATATTTTAACAACTTACTATGAACACACTTATGACTTAAAAAGTCTTTGCTTGCCTGAAATTCAAATTTAACTGAATATCCTATATTTTTATTTACTAAATCTGACAAACCTACTCCTAAGTTCTGAGACTCAATAGGATAGTTAGCTAGCTAGTTGGGTCATGAGTAACTCCACCCTCGGGACACTTAGCTCTGAGCACCTTTCACAGAGGAGTAAACCCAGGAGGAAAGTTACTGTTAACACAGTCTGAGCAGCAAATCATGAAACACAAAATTGAGTGAGGCAGGAGAAGTACAGGAAGCAGCATATCTTCCCAACTGGCCAGTACAAAAGGTTTTCAAGGCAACTATAGATTTTTTGAAAATTATTTTCAAATACATGTCTTTGTTTATTTTCTGAAAGCACTCCTCCAAAAGTCTCTAACAAAATTTTGTTCCTTACCTAGATCTGAATTTCCGGGAGAGGTTGGATAAAAGTCATCAGAATCTGATGCTGGCCAGGCATGGTGGCTCAGCCAGTAATCCCAGCATTTTGGGAGGCTGAGACGAGAGGATTGCCTGAGCCCGGGGGTTTGAGACCAGTCTGGGCAACTTGGTGAGACCTCGTCTCTACAATAAATCACACACATAAATCACACACACACACACACACACACACACACACACACACACACACACACACAAACCGGGCAAAGTGGCGTGCATCTGTAGTTCCAGTTACTTGGAAGGCTGAGGCAGAATGATCGTCTGAGCCCAGTAGGTCGAATCTGCAGTGGCCATGAGTGTGCCACTGCACTCCAATCTGGGCTACAAGAGTGAGACTCCAATTCAAAAAAAGAAAAAAAGAATCTGATGCTAAGCTATATATAATAATATACAATAGAGAGAGATTCAGCACCTCGGACAGCGGCCGCCATTGTGGTAAAGGATCTGTATTCCTTCATTCTAACTACCCCTAAGTACTGCAGTTTGAAGATCTGCAATTCCCTCTATGAAACCAGCTGCATGTTCTCTCAGATTTACAATCAGAATAATGAGTGAGCTTGCTACTATGGCAGATTAGGTTTTAAAACAGATGTTGGACATCAGCATCCAAAGCACCTCCTGTCACAGCCCTACTTTTGGTATTACCACCACCGTCTTTCTCTAAGCCCTTTCCTGCTTTCCATATTCTCTTTCACTTATTTTTTTCTCATCCATTTTAAAATTTCTTTACACCATAGACTGTCATTCACATTGTGTAGTCCTGATGAAACCATAACTAAAATAGCATTGAGCAAACACGGTGTCATAGAAGAAGAAAAGGCAAAAACTATAGAAACAGGCAATGGGCTATGGATTGCTGGAAGCTTAGGATGAGGTAATGAGGATGCAGTGTAGGATTGACTACAAAAGTCACAAGGGGGGGGTGGTGAGGAAACTGTTCCATATCTTGATTCATATATATATATAGAGAGAGAGAGAGAGAGAGAACTTGTTTTAATTTTACTTAAAATTAAGTAAACTCCATGGGACCAATTTTCTTCTATTGAAATTGTAATAATGCTATGTGCTACATAGGTTTGTGGAAAGCACCTCCTCTTACTTTTTTTTTTTTACTTTTAATTTTTTTTATTTTCAAGAGGTGGGGTACAATTCAGGGTCAGGTATACAAATGTTCATCATGCAGGTACCCTTGTTGATAAGGTGTGCCCCCCCTTCCCCAGGCAGATTCTCACTACTGCCAATCCCATCTCCCTGTTCCCCATCCCCCTGCAGTTTCTCACTACTGCCAATTCTTTTCTTATGGTATTACGATAGTTGTTCAAGGTCTGCTTATGAGTAAGAACATGTGATACTCAGTTCTTTGACTCTAATCCATCCAGGATGCTGTGAAGTTCATAATTTTGTCCTTCTTTATGGCTATGTAATATTACATTGTGTATATGTAACACATTTTTTGAATCCGTCTTCTTTTGATGGGCAGCACAGTTGGTTCCATGTTCTTGCTACTGTGAACAACACTGCAATAAACATACGTGTGCAGGTATCATTTTCACAGAGTGAGTTGAGTTCTTTCAGGTATATTCCCAGTAGGGGGATTGCAGGGTCATGTGGAAGGTCAATTTTTAGAACTTTTAGGAATCATCACACTGTTTTCCACAGAGACTGTGCTAGTTAACACTCCCACCATGTGTAGAAGTGTTCCTTTTTCACCGCATCCTCTCCAGCATCTGTTATTTTTTGAGTTATTGATGACAGCCATCCTGACTGGAGTTAGGTGGTATCTCAGTGTAGTTTTAATTTGCATTTCCTTGATGACTAGTGAGGCAGAGCATTTTTTCATATATCTGTCGGCTGCTCATATGTCTTCTTTTGAGAACTATCTATTCATATCTTTTGCCCACTTTGTAATGGGTCTGTTTGTTTTTTTCTTTTCAGCGCTTTTGAGTTCCTTGTAGATCCTAGATGTTAGGCCTTTGTCAGACATACAGTTGGCAAATATTTTTTTCCAGTCTGTGGTCTGTCTCCTTGCTCTCTTGAGAGTTTCTTAGGCTTTGCAGAAGCTTTTCAGTTTGATGAGGTCCCACTTGTCTATCTTCTCTCTTATGGCACGGGCACTTGAGGTTTTGATCAGGAATTGGTTGCCAGTTCCAACTTCCATGAGGGTATCTCCTGCATTTTCTAAGGTTCTTATAGTTTGAGGTTTTACATTTAGGTCTTTGATCCATTTAGAGTTGATTTTTGTGAATGGTGATAGGTAAGGGTCTTGTTTTAATCATCTGCATGTGGTCAGCCAGTTTTCCCAGCACCACTTACTGAATAGATTCTTTTCTCTCCAGTCGTTGGTGCTGGAGGCTTTGTTAAGATAAGCTGGTTGAGAAATTGAGATTTTGCTTCTGGAATCGCTATCCTATTCCATTGGTCTATATGCCTGTTTTTGTACCAATACCAGACTGTTTTGGTTATTGTAGCTTTATAATAAAGTTTAAAGTCTGGGAGTGTGATAACTCCTGCTTTTTTTTTTTTTGCTGAGGATTCTTTTGGCAATTCATGGCCGTTTATGATTCTGTATGAATTCCTGTATCATCATTTCCAGGTCTGAGAAGAATGCTGCTGGTAATTTAATGGGTATTGCGTTAGATCTCTAGATTGCCTTGGGTAGGATGGACATCTTTAAAATGCTGATTCTTCCAGTCCACGAGCATGGAATATTTTCCCATTTGTTTGTGTCATCTTTGATTTCTTTGAGCAGTGTTTTGTAATTTTCATTGTAAAGGTCTTTCACGTCTCTGGTTAGAAAGATGCCAAAGTATTTGATTTTTTTTTTTTTTTTTTTGGCTATTGTAAATGGGCTTGTGCTTTTTATTTCAGTTTCTGTTTGTTTATTATTGGTGTATAGAAATGCAACTGTCTTTTGCACATTGATTTCATATCCTGAGATTCTGCCAAAGTCCTTTATCATTGCAAGGATGTATTTGACAGATTCTCTTGGATTTTCAAGGTATAGAATCAGGTCATCTGCAAAGAGGGATAACTTGTCTTCCTCTTTTCCTATTTGGATACCCCTGATCTCCTTCTCTTGACTGATTGCTTTAGGGAGAACTTCTAAAAGAAGTTGAAAAGGAGGGGTGAGAGTGGGCATCCTTGTCTTGTTTAGATTTTCAAGGAAAATGGTTCCAATTTCTGTCTGCTTAGCAGTATGCTGGTTGTGAGTTTCTCGTAAATGACTCTTACTATTTTTAAGTTTGTTCCATCTATGCCTAGATGTTCAAGGTTTATCAGGAAGGGATGCTATATTTTATCAAAAACTTTTTCTGCATCTAATGATATAATCATGTGGTTTTTGTTTTTATATCTGTTGATGTATTTAATTGTGTTTATGGTCTTACAAATGTTGAACCTGCCCTGCCTCCCAGGGGTGAAGCCTACTTGGTCATGGTGGATGATTTTTGAGATGTGCTGTTGAATTCAATTTGCTAGGATCTTGTTGAGAATTATAGCATCAATGTTCATCAAGGATATTGGTCTGTAGTTCTCTTTCTTTGTTGAATCTTTACCTGATTTGTGTATCAATGTGATGTTAGCTTCAAAAATGATTTGGGGAGAGTTCCATCTTTCTCAATTGCCTGGAATACTTTTAGTAGGAACTGGAACTGGTACCAGTTCCTCCTTATATGTTTTGTAGAACTCTGCTGGAAAGCCATCTGGTCCAGGGCTTTTTCCGTAGGTAGTGTTCTTATGACATGATTTCCTGGATTGTTATTGGTGTATTTAGGGTCTCAATTTCTTCTTGTTTCATCTTGGGAAGGTAGTGTGAAGTCAGAAAGTACTCTATTTCCTTTAGGTTTTCAAGTTTGCTTCCATATAAGTGTACATAATATTCTCTGATAATCTCTTGTAGTTCTTTAGGATCAGTTGTGACTTGGTCTTTTGTATTTCTGATTGGGTTTATTTGGGCTTTTTCTTGGTCAGTCTAGCTAGGGGACCATCAGTCTTGTTTATCCTTTCAAAAAACCAGCTTTTTGTTTCATTGATTTATTTGTATTATCTCTTTGTCTTCTAAGTCCTCAATTTGGGTTTTTATTTTGGTGATCTGAATTCTTCTGCTGAAGTTAGGGTTTTGGCAGTCTTGCTTTTCCAGCTCCCTTAGGTGATCTGTTAGGCTGTTAGCTTGTGATCTTTCCATTTTCTTCATGTGTGTTCATAGAGATATAAATTGCCCTCTTAGTACTGTTTTCATGGCATTACCAGAGGTTTTGGTAAGATGTTTCTTCATTTTCACTTGTTTCTAGGTATATTTTAATCTCTGTTCTGATTTCCATATTGATCCCAGACTTAATCAGTATCATGCTGTTTAGTGTTCATGTCTTTGTAGGTTTTGGGGGAACTTTGTTGGTGCTGATATTTATTTTTATTCCAAGGTGGTCTGAGAAGGTGCATAGCAGGATTTCAATCTTGTGAAATTTGTTTATGCTTGATTTATGACTGAGGACATGGTCGATCTTAGACTATGATCCTTGTGGTGATGAGTAGAGTGTATATTCTGTGGTTTTTGGGTGGAGTGTTCTCTAGGTATCAGTTAAGACCATTTGGCCAAGCATCACATTGAGGTTCCAGATCTCCTTGTTGGTTTTTTGTCTTAATGATCTGTCTAGGATTGTGAGTGAAGTATTTAAGTCCCCAGTTATGATAGTGTTAGAGTCAATATCTTTTTTAAGTTTACCTAGAAACTGCTTTGTGAAAGTTGGTGCTCCTATGTTGGGTGCATATATGTTTAGGATGGATATTTCTTGTTGATGGATTGAACCTTTTATCATTATGTAGTGACTTTCTATATCTTTTTTAATTTTTGATGGCTTAAAGGGTATTTTGTCTGATATTAAGATTATGACTCCTGCTTTCTTTTGTGTTCCATTTGCCTGAAATTTTGTTTCCCATTCTCTTACTTTGAGTCTGTGAGTGTCCTTTCTGGTGAGATGAGTCTCTTGAAGACAATATATTGTTGCCTCATGATATTTTATCCATGTTGCCATTCTATGTCTTTTCAGTGGTGCATTTAGTCCATTCACATTCAGGTTAATTATTGAAATGTGAAAGTTGATCCCTGTCATGAAGTTCTTATAGAGTTTGTTGTGTTGCTGTTTGTTGTCTTTCTTTTTATTCTTGGGTTGATTCATATGTGTTTTCAATCTTTGCCCTGCATTCTTGTGAAGGACATTGTCATCCTTTTTTTTTTTTTCCTTTCTTCTGTGTTTAATACTTTCTTAAGTGTTTCTTGTAGAGCTTGTCTGGAGGCAGCATTAGCTCCTAGGGATTGAATGGGAAAGATTTTAATTCTCCATCACTGACGAAATTTACCTTAGTTGGGTAGGCAATTCTTGGTTGAAATTGTTTATCTTTGAGAACTTTGAAGATTAGGCTCCAAGCTCTCCTAGCCTAAAGTGTCTCTGTAGATAAGTCTGCTGCTATTCTAGTTGGTTTTCCCTCATAGGTAGTCTGACCTATTTCTCTTGCTGCCTTTAGGATTTTTTCTTTCATATCTACTTTGTGTAGGTGAATTACTATGAATCTGGGAATTGGTCTACTCATCTGTTGTCTTGCAGGGGTTCTCTGAATCTTTTGTATTTAATGGTCATATCACTGATGAGATGAGAGAAGTTTTCTTGGATAATCTCATGGAATGTTTATTCCAGGATAGTCTCTGTCTCTTTTTCTGCCTCAGGAAGTCAAATTAATCTTAGGTTCAGCCTCTTGAAATAATTGCTAATTTCTTGAAGGCTTTGCTCTGTCATTTTAAGCTTCTTTTCTATGTTTAACAATTTTGGTTAGTTCTATATTTGATCCGCAAGCTCTGAGATTCTTTCTTCTGCTTGGCTAATTCAGTTTTCTATGCTTATCAGTTTGTTACTTATTTCATTCACTGTATTCTTTATTGCTGTTATCTCAGTTATCAACTCCCTCATTCTTTCCTCTTGTCTCTTCTCGATTCTATTTATTCTCTCTATTAATGTCTTGATAGCTGAGTTTGTGGTTTGAGACTAGTCATTCTGGGGACTCTTCATTGTTTGCATTCCAAAGTCTGTATTCTCACTGGCTGACCTCCCAGGGGTCTGCGTGAGACCCATATTCTTCTTTTGGTTTTACTTCATTGTGTAGTTTTCCTTCCTCCTTTCTTTTTAACCTTTTCTTTAATTCTGTTGTTCAGAGAGGGAGGGTAGCTTTTACTTCTGTTTGTTCAATCTCCTATTCTTTTTTATATGGATCCTCTGGTTTTGTTCAATTCTGAAGCTGGACTGTGGATGGGTGGGCTGTACTTTTTGAAGTTTTGAGATTTAATTGAGAGGGGAGCTGTGGTTCAGAAAGTATCTACAGGTTCCAATATCCACTGACAGGTGTGTGGACCATCTGGAACCTACTTCCC
Organism: Carlito syrichta; assembly: GCF_000164805.1. Classification (NCBI taxonomy): domain Eukaryota; kingdom Metazoa; phylum Chordata; class Mammalia; order Primates; family Tarsiidae; genus Carlito; species Carlito syrichta. The sequence continues at coordinate 73,109 of NW_007259758.1, forward strand.
TCTGCCTTACAATCTGTCCATGCAGTGGGAATATAGGTTTGCCTGAAAACAAAATGTGGTAAGAAAAAGAATGAAAAAAGGAAGGAGGGGGACAAGAGGAAGGTGGAGAGAACAAGGGGGAAAACAGACAGGCATACCAACTAACAAATGAAAATAGACACAAAGATTAAAAAAAGATCTTAAAAAACTAAAACAGGCCGGGCTTGGTGGCTCAGCCTGTAATCCCACGCCTTTGGGAGGCTGAGGTGAGTGGATTGCCTGTGCCTGTGGGTTTGAGACCCGCCTGGGCAGCGAGACCTCATCTCTACAATAAATCAAAAAATCAGCCGGGCGTGGTAGTGCATGCCTGTAATTCCAGCTACTTGGAAGGCTGAGGTGGAAGGATCACCAGAGCCCAGCAGGTCGAGGCTGCGGTGGCCGGGAGTGACCACTGTACTCCAGTCTAGGTGACAGTGAGACTCCAACTCAAAAAAAAAAAAATTAAAACATACAGACAATCATACAAACACACAAACTGACAGAGAACCCCTTTGATGTTCTCTTTCTCAAAAATACCCATACACAAACAGAAAGTCTTAAAAAGCAATAAAAAAGCAGAAACAAAACAAGTATGAAAATGTAATCAAAAATGAAAAAAGGAGAGAAAAAGAAAAAACTTAAAAAAACAAGCAAAACAAACAGACAAAAAACAAAACTTGCTCTGAGGTGCTTCCTGCAAGTCCAACTTCCTTTCAGCTCTGATCTCCAGCTCCTCCCCTCTGCTCTCAGTGCTGACTGATAGGGTTGCTCTCTGAGTGGGTCAGATGCCCCAGCTTACTTGGGAGGAGGGTGAATCATATCTGGACTCACCCATCTTGCTGCCTGTCAAGTCTCCCACTCAGATCTAATGTGTCTGTGTCTGATCCAGCATGGGGGAGGGGCATCTGTCTCTCTAAGTTTGATGAGTTTACCTCTAGGTCTCAAGTTGGAGGCTGGTTGGAGCTGGGTTGGTTAATACAGGTCTCTGCCTGGTCCCAGGACAGAGAAAATGGCTCCAGCCGGTGTTTTCTCACCCCTCACTGGAGGTGGGGCTTCTCTCCAGCTCTCCTGGACTGCGCTCTCCACAGTCCAGGCTCCAGGCACTTTGCTGTCACAGGTGATAGTGTGGGCCAGGCTCCAGGTGATGAGGACCAACTGAATTTGGCAGGATCTTCTCAGGAGAGTCCCAAGAGCAGCAGATGATCCTGTGCACCCAGGGCTCTAATCTCAGGGTGGTGGGGGGTTGCAGTCACCCCCGGAGGAGAGCCCCAGTTGCGTGAACCCGAGTCTCCCCTCAGACAGACTTTCACTTACCCACTGATACTCATCCATTCATGCAGAGAGTCTTTATGGACACTCGCTTTTGCAGAGACCCTCATAGTCCAACCTGCCCCATCGCCATCTTACTGGAAATCACCACAACTGTGTATTATAAACAGCAAATTATACTGTTTGTAAATTATACTTCTATAAATCTGATTATACTTCTATAAATCTGATTTTCCGTCTGTCATGGAAAAGAGAAATATGTTTCACAACTAGCACTGCAGAGTGAATTATGGTTAGTTCTACCCACAGGCTGTATTGCTTTAAGACAGCAGCTAGGCTATGCTTTTGTTTCCCTAAATTTTGGCCCCCTCCTCTACCTTGGGGAGGTAAATCTCCTTTCTCTATATATATAGTCTACTTTCTAAATAAACTATATTTTCCAATCTAAAAAAAAAAAGACAGCAGCCAAATTCATTGTATTTGCTCCAGAAACTTCATTTAAGGAGGGATATTCACAAACTAGAGATAATCTGTATATTGGTGGCTAAGATTAAGGGGCTAGACCTTACAGTGTGGTTCCAGCAGGCAGAACATGTGCCAGTGCTGGAAGTGAGAAGTAGGTGGAATTGAATTGCCCAATAGAAGGGGTTGTCTTTTTATCTCTCAGGGAAGTATTCAAACAGTAGCTGAATAACATTCTATCAAAGATTATTCTAAAGAACTGTAAAGTGAGATGGGATTTAGACTAGGTATTAATTACTATCCCTTTCAACTCTAAAATTCTGTTAAATTGACTCAAAGTCCCATTTATTTGTCATGCCTCATTCTTAGTGTACCCTCATAATGCATTACTTTTCAAAAAACAATGCAAGGTACATTCTCTGGTAAGCAATCATGATTGTTTTCTCTTCAGAAGACAAAATATATCTGTTACTCCAAATGAATTCCTTATTATATCAATAATTATTATCTTTTTATAATGATAGTATTTTCTTTCTTTTTCTTTTCTTTTTTTTTTTTCTTTTTTCTTTTTTTTGAGTTGGAGTCTCACTCCTTCACCCAGGCTGGAGTGCAGTGGCATGCATGCTCACAGCCGCCCCAGTGTCGACCTTCTGGGCTCCAACGATCCTTCCACCTCAGCCTTTCGAGTAGCCTGGAACTACAGACACATGCTACCATGCCCGGTTATTTTTTATTTTATTGTAGAGATGAGATCTCACCAAGTTGCCTGGGCTGGTCTTGAACTGGTAGGCTCAGGCAATCCACTCACCTCGGCCTCCCAAAGTGCTGGGATTATAGGCTGAGTAACTGAGCCCGTATTTTCATTTACTTTATTCCTTTAAAGTATACAACAAGTTATTCTGTGCATAATGATGATTTAAAACTTGTTTATTTCCTCCACAGTTTCTACATAAATACTATTCAGCTAGTATCTTAGAGTGTTCCAAAAAAAAGTATCCATCCTTTTCTCAAACCAAGTAAATCTCATTACACATGGAACTTACTGTGATTTGAAATCTTAAGTGACATTCCAACAACACCAGATTTTTATTTATCTATTACATTTTTCTTCCTGTGGAAAATGGAGTCATTAACCTCCTATTCTCTAGAGCCCCAAAGTCAAAAATTTTGGATCTTTAACTTGTCCCAAAGGATTTAGAATTCTTTGATATAAGCTTTCAACTGGAATAAAATTGTCAGTGGTAAAGATGTTAAACTGCCATTCTTCTAAGATTATTATTAAAAATAAGATAGACTATTCCTTAAGTTAGTTACTCATTTTAAGTAAATCAATGGCAATTTCTTTAATATTAAAAATACTTAAGGACAAACAACACATACAAGTCTCAGGACATTCATGGGTTTAGATTTGCACTTTACTAATTCTAGAAAAATCACTGCAAGAGTTTTTAGAAGGCATCTCTGAAGAAATCATACTATGACATTTAACCTCTGTTCTTATTATTTTCATGTGAACTAAGCTTACATATATTGGCTAAGGTAATTTGTGATTCTTTTGTTTTTGCCAGTCTACAAGTCATATTACATCAAAAACAAAGTCTGGATTTACTCCCTGATTATTGCATATTGTACATATGATATTCATGATTAAATCTGTCCCAAATTTTGATACACATTTTTACTCTGTCATTGAATGTTCTAAAGCCTTCTTAAGAATTCTAATCAGAAGAGAGACTTTCTGGCAGAAGGTAGGAAAAATGCAATTTTTGTTAAAAATTCCAGTCACCATGCAGGTAAAATGCTAATTGTTTCTTATAACTGAGTTAAGTAAAAATGTAAAAATAAATGTAAAAACAAGTAAAGCAACAAGAGCAGTTAAGTCACTTAAACTTGTAAGTCTGAAATTTGCGGTGGCAAATTTCAGGTTTGTTAGTTCTTTTAGCATGATGGAGAGTTTCATACACAGAAATAATTATTGATGGAAAGATGTGGACGTTCTTACCCTTTTTATAAAAGTACACAATATAAAAATCTGTTAAGCAATAAGATGACCAATATAAGAAGCAAAAATAAAAATACATATTTATCAGCTGGGCGTGGTAGCGCATGCCTGTAATTCCGTCTACTTGTAAGGCTGAGGCGGAAGGATCGCCGGAGCCCAGCAGGTCAAGGCTGCGGTGGCCGGGAGCGGCCACTGCACTCCATTCTGGGTGACATAATGAGACTCCAACTCAAAAAAAAAAAAAAAGCAAGCAAAGGACATGATGAGACACTTCTCAAAAGATGACATATATATAACCAACAGATACATGAAAAACCAGCCTCACTAATCAGCAGATACATGTAAACAAAAATGCAATGAGATACTCCTAACTCTGTTAAGGATGGCTATCAGTAATATGTCAAAAAACAAAGGGTGCTGGTGCAGCTGTGGAAAAAAGGGAATGCGTCTTCTCTGTTGGTGGGAATGCAAACTAGCTCAATCTCTATGGAACACAGTGTGGTGATTCCTAAAAGAACTAAAAATTGATTTTTTAAACTATGATCCAGCAATCCCTTTCCTGGGAATATACCTAGAGGAATATGAATATCACTGCACTATTCACAATAGCAAAAACATGGAACAAAATCTGCTACCCATCAAAAGTCAACTGGATAAAAGAAAAGGTGTTGCAGATACATGATGGAGTATTACACAGTCATAGAGAAGAATAAAATCATGGCCTTCACAGTAACTTGGATGGAGTTAGAGACCATCATACTAAGTGAACTATCACAGAAACCAAGAACTTAATACCACATGTTCTCACTCATAAGTGGGCCCTGAACATTAGTCACATTAGTACAATGGTGAAATAGGCAGTCACTGGGCACTGCTGGGAAGGAAGGAAGGAAGGAAGGTGAGGGCATATGATAACACATGGAGGAGTGAGGGCCAGTGAGAAGCCCAAACTTCACCTGTATGCAACCTACTTATGTAGTTCATCTCACTTGTACCCCAAAACTCTATAATAAATAAATAATTTTTTAAAAGAAAAAAATACATATTTACCCTAAAGCCATGGTTTTCAAACTGGAATGTTCATGAGAATCACCACAAGGGCTTGCTAAAGCACAGATTGTTGGACTCCACCTCCAGGGTTTCTGATTCAGTCAGCCTGAGTGGACCCAAAAATTTGCATTAAGTTTCCAGACCTCATAATAAAGTTTAAAGTCTGGAAGCATGATATTTCCTGCTTTGTTTATTTTTCTGAGGATTGTTTTGGCTATTCCTGATCATTTATGTTTCCATATAATTTCTGTATTGTCATTTCCAGGTCTGAGAAGAAAGATGTTGGTAATTTAATAGGTATTACATTGAATCTGTAGATTTCCTTGAATAGGATGGACATCTTAATAATGTTGATTCTTCTAATGCATGAGCATGGAATATTTTTCCATTCGTTTGTGTCTTCTTTGATTTTTTTGAGCAGTGTTTTGTAGTTTTCATTGTAAAAGTCTTTCACTTCTTTGGTTAGGAAGATGCCAAGGTATTTCTGTGTGTGTGTGTGTGTGTGTGTGTGTGTGTGTGTGTGTGTGTGTGTGTATGTGTGTGTTTGTGTCTATTGTGAATGGGAATGTGCTTTTTATTTGGTTCTCTGCCTGTTTGTTGTTGGTGTATAGAAATGTGACTGTCTTTTGCATGTTGATTTTGTACACTGAAACTTTGCCAGAGTCCTTTAACAGTGCAAGGAGGTTTTTGACAGATTCCCTTGGGTTTTCCAGGTATAGGATCATATTGTCAATAAAGGAGAATAACTTGACTTCCTCTTTTCCTATTTGAATACTCCTGATTTCCTTCTCTTGCCTGATTGCTCTAGCTAGGACTTCCAACACTATGTTGAACAGGAGGGATGAGAGCAGGCAGCCTTGTCTTGTTTCAGTTTTCAGGAGAAATGCTTTTAATATCCGTCAGTTTAGCAATATGTTGGCTGTGGGTCTATCGTAGGCGACTCTTACTATTTTGAGGCATGTTCTCTCTATGCCTAGGTGTTCACGGGTTTTTATCAAGAAGGAACGCTGGATTTTGTCAAAAGCCTTGTCTGCATCTAATGATATATTCATGTGGTTCTTGTTTTTACATTTGTTGATGTATTTAGTTACATTTATGGTCTGTGGATGTTGAACCAGATCAGGCATAAAGATCAAGGGAAGAAGATATAGATTTCAGAAGCAAAACTTCAATTTCTCCACCAACTCATCTTCGATGAAGCCTCCACCAACAACCACTGGGAAGAGGAGAACCTGTTCAGGAGATGGTGCTGGGAAAACTGGCTGACCACGTGCAGAAGTTTAAACAAGACACCTACCTATCACCATACACAAAAATCAACTCTAAATGGATCAAAGACCTAAATATAAAATCTCAAACTATAAGAATCTTAGAAAACACAGAAGACACCCTTACAGACATTGGAATAGACAATCAATTCCTGTTCAAAACCCCAAAAGCCCATGCTATAAGAGATGAAATAAACAAGTTTGGACCTCATCAAACCGAAAAGCTTCTGCAAAGCAAAAGAAACCATCAAGAGAGTAGGGAGACAGCCCACAGAACAGGAAAAATATTTGCCAACTGCATATCTGACAAAGGCCTAACATCCAGGATCTACAAGGAACACAAATGTGCCAAAAGGAAAAAAAAACAAACAGCCCTATTAAAAAGTAGGCAAAAGTTACAAATAGATACTTCTCAAAAGAAGACATACAAGCAGCCAAGAGACATGAAAAGGTGTTAAGCCTCGCTAATCATCAAAGAAATGCAAATCAAAACCATACTGAGATACCACCTAACCACAGCCAGGATGGCCATCATTAATAACTCAAAAAACAATAGATGCTGGAGAGGATACAGAGAAAAGGGAATACTTCTACACTCTTGGTGAGGGTGTAAATTAGTACAATATCTGTGGAAAACAGTGTGGCAATTTCTAAAAGATCTAAAAATTGACCTTCCATATGACCCAGCAATCCCCCTATGGGAATGCATCCAGAAGAACTCAAAACATTCTACAAAAAAAGATACCTGCACATGCATGTTTATTGCAGCACTATTCACAATAGCAAAAACATAGAACCAACCATGCTTCCCACCAAAAGTGGGCTGGATTAAAGAAAATGTGGTACATATACACAATGGAATATTATACAGCCATAAGGAAGGATAAAATTATGAACTTTGCAGCAACTTGAATAGATTTAGAGTCTATCACACTAAGTGATCTATCACAGAAACAAAGAACTGAAGATCACATGTTCTCACTCATAAGTGGATCCTGAACATTTATCATAATACTACATGAAACAGATTGACAGTAGTGGAACACTGCCAGGGGAGGGAGAAGGGACACATAATATCAATAAGGGTACCTGAACCTAAACCAGGCAAAGTGAGGACAAATGGGAGGCCCAAACTTCTCCTGTGCATTTACCACATATGTACCTAATCCTAAATTGTGCTCCACTTCTTTAAAATTAAATTAGATTTTTAAAAACTTTGCTCTCTCAGCCAGGTATGGTGGCTCACGTCTATAATCCTAGCACTTTGGGAGGCTGAGGTGGGAGGATCACTTGAGGCCAGGAGTTTGAGACTAGCTTGGGCAACATAGTGAGACCCCCAACTCTATAAATTTAAAAATAAATAAATAAATAAAAATAAATTTTTTCTCTCTCTTTACCCAAGCAAAATAATAATAATAATATTAATAATAAGCTCCCAGGTGATGCTGATGCTACTGGTCTGGGGTTACACTCGAAGATCCACTGACACTGAGAAAATATAGCAGTTATTGATGCAGTGGGGAAGGGGGCTAAGCTTCAGAAACTAGCTACAGGGCACAGTGTTCACTATCTGGGGAGCAGACTACCTGAGACCCAATCCCCACTACTACGCAACACGTCTGTGTAATGGATATGCATGTGTACTCCCTGAATCTAAAATATTTTTTTAGTTTAAAAAAAATTTAAGCTGGGCTCGGTGGCTCGGTCTGTAATCCTACACTTTGGGAGGCCGAGGTGAGTGGATTGCCTGAGCCCGCAGGTTCAAGACCTGCCTGGGCAACTTGGCGAGACCTCATCTCTACAATCAAAAAATCAAAAAATCAGCCGGGCATGGTAGCATGTGCCTGTAATTCCGGCTACTCAGAAGGCTGAGGAGGAAGGATCGCCAGAGCCCAGTGGGTCGAGGCTGCGGTGGCCGGGAGCGGCCACTGCACTCCAGTCTGGGCAACAGAGTGAGAAACCAACTCAAAAAAAAAATTCTAATTGTAATGAGACAAAAATAGTAATGCCAAATGCTAGCAAGAATTGAGAGAGAGAGAGAGAGAGAGAGAGAGAAAAGAAACTCTAGAAAAAAGTACCTGGGTTTGAATCCCAGCTTCCAAGCATCAGTTTTTTCATCCATAAAATGGGGGATAGTAATAACTCAAACCTCATTAATTATAACATTCATTTAGATTACTTGCTATTCCAGAAGATTCTCAAAAACATTAACTAGTATTACCATTAGCTGTAAACTTTAAAAAGACAACATACATAAGTTGCAGTTTCCATAAAAAAAAGAAGGTCATATACAATGATCGTTAAGAACTTATTACTCCAAAACCCTATGATTCTATTTTCTATCCTTCTTATTTAAGACAATGTAATATTAATATAATTTAATATCTGTTCTGCTTTTATAAATGGTCAGGGTCATAAAAAGGAGGAAACACAAGTCTCTTTAAGGAGCTCCCAATTTGGTTGAGGAGAAAGACAAATTAGACAGTTAAATAAAAATAATGACAGTATATGTTTTAGCACTTAACAGTAGTTCAGAATGTAATTTACATAGGAGTTTAGAAAAAAATTATAGATTCCTTAACTTAAAAGAGGAATTGGACATTAAGCTTTATACTGAAGGATAACTAGAATAATGACAATAATACCCATATAGCTCTTTGCAGCTTCCAGAACTCTGTGTGTGTGTGTGTGTGTGTGTTTGTGTGTGTGTGTGTGTGTGTGTGTGTATGTGTGTGTGTGTCAGATTTTATCCCATTTCCTAAATGAGAAAAAAACAAGACTTAGAGATATTAAGTCATTTAACCAAAGTCACACAGCTAAAGTGGTGGGGACCAAGATGCGCACTCAGCTTTTTAGACAACATCACATGCTCTTTTCATTATATCATGGAGTAAAGGGCAATTTAAGCAAGGACATGAACAAAAAAAATTAGTGCATGATATTTAAGAAATGTACCAACATATCTTGGCCAGGAGATTTAATTTAGTAATCATTAGCCCACAAGATTAGTTGGAGATAAAGCTGGGGAAGGGCAGAGGACAATGATGACATCTTTGAACTCTATTTTGAGGATTTATATTTCATCTTGAGGTCCCTGAGTAGTTACTGAACATTTATTATTTATCTGGGTGCAAGCTAGATTTAAGAAGAAGGAAGGTCATCTCTTTCATTCATCCATTCACTTATTCAACAATAACTGGGCACTGAATAGGTGCTAGGTTTTTGTGTCAGATCCTGGGATTACAAAGATGATTAAGACATGGCCCTGTATGTAAGGAGTTCTAGTGTTTAGTGAGTGAAAAAGAAACGGACATTAAAAATTATAACGCCATATGATCAATGTAATACCAAAAGTAGTATGCAGTCAAGTGCAAACTTACATTTGAATGCCAAAAGATTTATTTGCAGTGACTTCTCCAATCAAGTAAACTTAGCATTAAATCAATTACCAATGAGTATCTCTAATTCATGTAAGAGAATAAGTCCTACGCTGATATGAATCCTGGGATAGCAGGTACTATTTCTGTTTGATGAGGAATGAGAATCCTCCAACAGGGTAAGAAACGGAGCAGGAAGAACAGCACAGAATATGGGATACATAAACTGGGTCCTCACAATGAATAGAAACACATCTGCCAGATAAGGGGGTAAAGCACCCTAATCATTGCAAAGATATGGGCCCTGAAATAGTCTGGCTTATTACAAGATTTGCAAGAAAGTTGGTTTTGCTGCAGCATAAAATGCAAGATTGTTAATACCCAAGAGTCTGGACTATGGTGATTGCCGTGGAATCGCAAAATATATGATACACGTGATTCTTAGAAAACAAAATGATCTACATCAAATGCCTAACACCATTCCTGGCACATCCTAGATCCTCATTATGCTAGTTTCTTTCCTCCATCTTCACTTCACACTTACTTGTTTTATGAAGATACATATAGGTTTGAAAAAATTTCTCTGTTTCTTCACCAGTGTAACAACTCAAAAATGTCAGGTGTGACTTTGACCAGATATTTAAAAAAAACATCAACTAATTCTTTCCCATCCAGGATACATCTTCAGAAACCCTGGAATTTACTGAAATCCAGATTCCTGGACCATCCCACAAACCTCTTGAGTCAGAATCTCTGTTGGTCATTCCCAGCGTCTGGCAGAATGCCAGCTTCACAGATAAGTCCAACACGCAGCCAGGTTTGAGAATCACAGATACATACCAGGAATTCACAGAAGAGCCTCCGGTGGTGGGACAATGCACCCACGTTTCTACTCATTTTTTTAAAATGTATTGTTGCCGGGCTCGGTGGCTCAGCCTGTAATCCCGCGCCTTTGGGAGGCTGAGGTGAGTGGATTGCCTGAGCCAGCAGGTTTGAGACCCGCCTGGGCAGCAAGATCTCATCTCTACAATAAATCAAAAAATCAGCCGGGCATGGTAGCATATGCCTGTAATTCTGGCTACTTGGAAGGCTAAGGCGGAAGGATCGCCGGAGCTCAGCAGGTCGAGGCTGCGGTGGCTGGGAGCGGCCACTGCATTCCAGTCTGGGCGACAGAGTGAGACTCCAACTCAAAAAAAAAAAAAAATGTATTGTTGGTAGTTTCCTTTTGAAGTAAAATTTATAATTTTAAAGTGAAAAATCTGAAGTTTTTAGTTCAACAAGTTTTGATGAGTTTTGACAAACATAAATCCCATGTCACCCACACTCCATAAAGATATGAATGAACGGCCTCATCACCCTAGAAAGTTCCCTCACAGTGCTTCTCAATTCATCCTCTCCCTCCCCACGAGAGGCAACCACTTTCCTGATTTTTATTTTAATGATTTGTTTTGTAAACTTTTTATAGCTTCACATAAATGGAACCATACACTCTGTACTCTTTGGTGTCTGGCTTCTTTCACACAACATAATTTCTGTAAGATTCGTCCATGTTACTGCAGATATCTATAGCTTGTTTCCTTTTATTGTTGGACGGTATTTATTCAGTTATACAAATATACTGTAACTTATTTTTTTATTTTTTTTTATTTTATTTTATTTTTGAGTTTGAGTCTCACTCTGTCGCCCAGACTGGAGTGCAGTGGCACACTCCCAGCCACAGCAGCCTCCACCTGCTGGGCTCTGGCAATCCTTCTGCCTCACCCTTCCAAGTAACCGGAACTACAGGCGCGCACTACCACGCCCGGCTAATTTTTGATTTACTGTAGAGACGAGGTCTCGCCAAGTTCCCCAGGTGGGTCTCGAATCCATGGGCTCAGGCAATCCACTCACCTCAGCCTCCCAACGTGCTGGGATTACAGCCTGAGCCACCGAGCCTGGCCTGTAATTTATTTATCCACTGTCTTGTTGATGAAAATTTCAACATCTCCTGTCTTGGAATACTATGGATAAAGCTACCATGGACATTCTTGTGGAAAGTATTTTGTTGAATATACATTTTTATTTATCGTGAGTAAACATCCACAAGTGGATTTGGCGAGTCATAGAGCAGGTATAGGTTTACTTTATTTTCAAAACTGCCTAACTTGTTGCTGTTGACTTTTGACATGTTCTGTTGTCCTACAACTTTTCCTCTGGCCGAAGACTGCTTTGCTATTGCCTCTTAGCAGGAATGAAACTGAGCAAAAATTGGGACCCTCCTCCTGCCCCTAGAGATTGCTGTTTGCTAAAAAGATTTTTCAAGTCCCTTCCTTACAGTTACAGTATCCTGTGGCTCACAAATGAAAAGTACAGGTCTCAGGAAAAAAACTCTGCAAAGAAAATTCTGATCTACTCTCAGTGGATCAGCTAGACAAAACCACTTCCCATAACAGTGTCCTTATGAAGTGAAACTTTTGCAGCCAAAATATTGAATGGGAACAAGTGATATATCGCTTTTAAAAAGACAACAAATATCTGGGTCCAATTTTATTAGCTTCGCCTCCCAACCCCCCAACCACACAGTTTTATTTGTTTGTTTTTGTTTTGTTTCAGAAATATATTTTATTACCTGATATATGTTAGGATTGTGGATAGAGTAACAAGAGAACAGCTGCAGTAATGACAACTTACTTCCTTTCAAACCGTGCTAGTTCAGTAATAGTGACAAAACTCTAGCACTTTATCATAATTCCCCCTTTCCAGAGAGTGGACACATTACCTAAGTTTTATTTCCCCAAAGTGCACTCCTCAGCACATCAATATTGTGCTTGAAGCAAACTTATTTTATACTACAGCATGCTAAAATGAGCCAAAAAAAAAAAAGTAGATCCAGCCCATCTGCCAGGTTCACAAAGGAAAGAAGGCATATAGGAAAAATGTGTGCATACACATGAAAGAGAAAGTAAAAGTAAAAGGTGGCTCACACCTGCAATCCCAGTACTTTGAGAGACAGGGGCAGGAGGATTGTTGAGCCCAGGAGTTCGAGACCAACCTAGGCAAGGTAGAGACATCTTGTCTCTACAAATTTTTTTTTAAATAGCTGGGTGTGATGGCACACGCTTGTAGTCCCAGCTACTCAGGAAGCTGAAGTGGAAGAATCACTTGCACACAGGAGGTTGAGACCAGCCTAGGCAACATAGTAAGACCTCATCTTTACAAAAAAAAAAAATAGTTAAGCATTGTGGCATGTGCCTGTAGTCCCAGATACTCGGGAGGCTGAAGTAGGAGGGATCGCCTAAGCCCAGGAGGTTGAGCCTGCGGTGACCCATGATCATGATCATGCCACTGCACTTCAGCCTGGGCAGCAGAGTGAGACCCTAGCTAAAAAAAAAAAAAAAAAAAAGGAGAATGTTCTGGAAAGGGTCTTATACGTGGAAGATGTTACTAATGGTAGTGTACAAAGCAGAGCCTATATCTCCATGTTACAGTGGGCCCCAGAAGTGGAGGAGCACATTATTTGAGATAGAATGAAAATAAAAATAGTGTGTTTAAAGAAATTCTGTGGTTGCCCAATATCCCTCAATAGCCTCACTTTGTAAGTCATCGTCTGTGTTTTAAGGTACCTTGCTTGCAACTGAGTTTTCTGCCCTAGGTGATAAGCCCCAGCTACTCCCAATTAATAAAATAAAATAACAGGACCAGGCTTTGTGGCACAGCCTGTAATCCCAGCACTTTAGGAGGCTGAGGTAAATGGATTGACTGACCTCATGGGTTCAAGACTAGCCCAAGCAACTTGGCGAGCCCTCGTCTCTACAATAAATCAAAAAATTAGCTGGGCGTGGTAGCATGCATCTGTAGTTCCGGCTACTTGGAAGACTGAGGTCGAAGAATTGCAGGAGCTCAGCAGGTAGACACTGGGGTGGCAGTGAGAGTGCCACTACACTCCAACCTGGGTGACGGAGTGAGACTCCAACGCAAAATAAATAAATAAATAACAGACAACAGAAACATAGTTCACAGCTACCATCTGAGGAGCAATACGGAAAGTAAGAAAGCTTGTTCTGCAGATGACCTTGCTCAAGGTGGTAAGTGGAGACCAGAAAGGGCAGATCCCAGAGCTCAGGCAGCTGTGAGCAGCTTCCTTCCAAGATGCCCTGGGGACAGAGGCCCTTCTTTCAGTCACCTTCAGAACCACAGAGAGTGTCCAGCAGCCTTATTCTCTATGCCCTGGACAACTCCCCACCCTGTTTTTCTTCCTTCTGGTGCCGTCTGGTCTTCGTCCTCCTCCTGCCGAGCCTGGGCAGCAATGCCGGGGAGGTGGCAGTGGGGGCAGCAGCCTGAGGGGAAGGATGATGAATTCAGAAACACAGGATGGGTGGAGAGATTAGGCTGTCAGCCTCTGAAGCACTTTCCTGCTGAAGAGGAGATAAGCTGGAAAAGGTGAATGAGCAACACTAGTCACGGCAGATGGTGTGTGAGATTTGGAGGAGAGTGGAGGAGGGAAAGAAAGGTTGTGGGGTATGGGGGACAGAGTGGAGGAGAGCTGATGGAGAGAGAAAATGGTGTCAGTTGGCAGTGTCTGGGCTGAGCTTCTGCCCTCGACCAACAGCCTGCGTCACCTTTAGGATGGAATCCACGGACCCCATAGGATTCCGGACATGGGCAGGTTCAGGGCTAGGATCCCCAGGCTCCTACACCTGGCCATTTCCAAGGTCATTGATTCTACCCCTAAGCCAGCCGCCTGTGAGCATTTCCATGGAAATCAAGATGGTGCCTGATGCCTAGTAGGCATTCCTTAATTATTTACAGAAGTCAGCCAAACATCGCTTCCCTCAACGCATGTCTGGGAAAACAACTCAGAGCACACAGTGGCAGGTCTTGTTTTTAAACAAGGTAGAGCCGAGAGAGGTAATTAAAGCCAAACTTATCCCCATGACAAATGTTTTTGAATTTTTTTTCTAGCAGAGAGAACATCAAATGCCATCTTAGGTGAAAGTCTCAAAAGGTAGATGAGGTAAAAGCACAGCTCTTTTGGCTAGAGCGAGAGTGGGCACATCCCCACTTCAACCATCACCCCTCACCTTCTCTCCTCCCAGTTGCCTCTGGCTCCTGTCAACTCTTTAAGGCTTAGTAGAGCACAATTCAAAAATCATACTGCTCCAAAACATACTGAGATCAAACGGCGAGCTTCAATGCTTTGAACAAGATTATCTGAAGAGACAGCCAGAGTCATACAGAATGCCACAACCTAAAAAAGTGAGGAAGGACTCAACAACAACAAAAATCCTGACTCAAAAATGGGCAAAAAATTTGAACAGACCTTTCTCCACAGAACACATACAAATGGCCAATAAGCATATGAGAAGATGTTCAAAATCAATAATTATTAGGAAAATTCAAATCAAAATCACAAGAAGATGCTACCTCACATTCATTAGGACGGCTACTACAAAAAAAAGAAAAAGAAAAAGAATAATGTGACTAACCCACCCGTCTTCCTGCTATCCATCACCTGACATCAGTACTGCGCTACCTACCCCTTCATGATAGCATGGAGCAGACAGCCCCCCCTTCCATCAAAGAAAGGATTAAGAGCCGGGCTCGGTGGCTCAGCCTGTAATCCCGCACCTTTGGGAGACTGAGGTGAGTGGATTGCCTGAGCCCACAGGTTCGAGACCCGCCTGGGCAACTTGGCGAGACCTCATCTCTACAATAAATCAAAAACTAGCCAGGTGTAGCAGCGTGCACCTGTAGTTCCAGCTACTCGGAAGGCTGAGGCGGAAGGATCGCCGGAGCCCAGCAGGTCGAGGCTGCGGTGGCTGGGAGCGGCCACTGCACTCCAGTCTGGGCGACGGAGTGAGACTCCAACTCAAAAAAAAAAAAAGGAAGGATTAAAAGGATTCAAACCCAGGCAGCCAACTGTGTTGCTTTTCACTAGACTCTGATGTGGCCATGTGCTCTTTGAGCAACAGCCACTGCCATGTTTCTTAAGCTTTGGCCCCCTCCCCTCCCGGGGAGGTGAATCTCTCTCTCTCGCACTCATGCTAGCTCTCATTTACTCTTCAAATAAACTATATTTTCCAATCTAAAAAAAGAAAAAGGAAAGAAGAGTCAGCAGAGAGATGGAGAAATTGGAATCTTTATTTATTAATACTATTGGTAGGAATATAAAATGGCCACTATAGAAAACAGAATGGCAATTATTTTCAAAAAATTAAACATAGAATTGCCATATGATTCATCAGTTTCACTACTGGGTATGTACCCAAAAGAATCGAAAACAGGTACTTGAAGAGATTATCTATACACCCATGTTCATTACTTGCAATAGCCAAAAGGCGGAAACAACTCGTGTCCATTAATGAATGAATAAACAAAATATGATATATTAATATAACAGAATATTATCCAGCCTTAGAAAGAATGAAATTCTGATACATGCCACAACATGGATGAACCTTGCTAAATAAAATAGACCAGTCACAAAAAGAAAAATACTGTCTGACTCCACTTGTATGAGGTAACTAGAAGAGTCAAATTCATAAAGACAGAAAGTAGAATAGTGGTTCCTAGAAGCCGAGGGGAAAGGAATTGGAAAGTTGTGGTTTAATAGGTACATACTTAAGATAAAAAATAATTTGCCATTCTTGAATGGTAGTAATGGTTGTACAACAATGTAAATGCACTTATTGAACTGTATACTTATAAATGATTAAAATGGTAACTCTTCTATTATGTGCATTTCACCACAATTAAAAAATGTGTTTTAAAGGGAGAGAAGGGAGGCAAATATCTGCATGTCTTAGAACTGGGACCTCCTGCTGGGAGGTTATTTTTCATGGTTACATCCCCTTAACAGAGAGAACCATACAAGTAATTTATTCAACAGCCCACGCTTCCTTATCACATTCCTCTTTAAACTCCGTGTCTCAGGGTGCTCAATTTGAATCTGTAGTTTGGGTCAGGTTCCATTGCTGCCACTAATTGCCCTTACATGGACTGAATTTGAATCTTCCACCTTCTCATTTTAAATTTATTCTAGCCTCTTTCCTTCCTTCCTCAAGTAAGTACATAGGAAGAGGAAGAAAGATACAACTTAACATAAGAATAGTCCCATGTTTGTCTCTCTTGAGTAGTCTGAATATGCTCTTTTCTGGAAAATATCCATCCACCCTACCTCACACAAGTGGAGTCAGACAGTATTTTTCTTTTTGTGACTGGTTTATATTATCTAGCAAGTTCATCCATGCTGTGGCATGTATCAGAATTTCATCCTTTCTAAGGCTGGATAGTATTCTGCTATATTAATATACCATATTTTGTTTATCTGTTCATTCATCAATGGACACAAGTTGTTTCCACCTTTTGGTTATTCTATGTTCCGTCTAAGCAGAACACTAACCATGAGGATTCCAGCCATACTGGCATTATATGTTGTATTAACATTATGTTAATTAATTGAAAAGCAACACATTGATTTTTCTTTAGAGGTTCCAAGGATCAAATATCAAGGCACAGATCCAGCTAAGTCTAATTTACTAATGGATTTTTAACTTACATGGAGAAAAAAGTTTCAAGGAAAAAGCAATTTTCCATTTGCCAGAAGAAGTGAAGAACCTACCTTGTCCAGAAGGAAGAACCTACCTTGTCCAGAAACGAAGAACCTACCTTGCTTAGGGAATTTCCATATTTCAAGAACGTCAAGGAAATATATTTATGTTTTTTCCTTCATTGTTGTAGAAAAGTTCTAATGGAAAGAATCAATCTTAAAGCATGAACCCAAGTTCAATTAAGATGGAGTATCCAGGAATTGTAAATCAAGATGAACATAATTCATTGAACTTGGGCACTAAATCTATTCTGTCAAGGCTCTGAACATATTGCATATCAAAAAGTGTTATGTGTTTATAAAATACTATGTCTTTAAGAGAGTAAAAGGCGGATTCCTTCCAACAACCGGATAAACACTGCGCTAGTCACTGGGGCCCAAAATAAATGAGATACATTCTGTCCTGGAACTCAGAGTTTAATAAAAACAACCATTGAAAATCCCATCAATGATTGGCAATAGGTGGAATATAGTGATCTGACTTTCCAAACTTCTCCCTAAAAATATCTTTTTACTCATATCATTATCATCATCCTTACACTGGTTTCCAGGCATGATTCCTAAAACCACAGTAGTGAATGGGTGCAAACAGAGTAAAAACACCAGTCACAAAACAATAATCTCTGTCAACAACCAGGACACATCCTTCATACCACAGCTCTGAACATCTTCCTTAGTTCAGGAGGACACTGGAGTCTTTTGTGAGCATATGATGGCCTTTCAACTGCCTTCTGTGGCTCTGACAGTACTGTCTTGCCATACTTGTGTCACTCCAGTTGAGGGAAAGTTCTGTCCCCTCCTGTGTCAGAGACTACGATGATTCACAAAAACCATTTCCTCTTTTCCCAGGGCACACAGTTACACTACATGTCTCGGCCTCCTTTGAAGTTGCATGGCCATGTGACTGAATTCCAGCCAATGGACTGTATGAGGAAGGAATATATACCATTTCCTGGTCTGACCCACAAAACCTCTCCCAGGATTCCTTTCCCTTTCTCTCTCTTCCTAGTTGTCAGCACCCACGGCAACCTTGGAGGTCACATGTTGAAGATGCCAGAGTTTCTGTCAGTCTGAGTCCCTAATTGACTGCATGGAGCAAGTTCTCCCCTACCCCTTACCATCCCACCACCCTACTCAAGACCACTATATGAACAAAATATAAACTACTGTGCTAAGCCACTGAAGTTGGGAAGTTTTATCAATTACAACCAGTGACTTATACTGAAGTTTAAATCTCCGGACCCTTCACTTACATGAATCCTTTCAAAAGTCCTGGCAATGAGTTCATATAGTTACATGTTTTGTTTTGTTTTTCTAATTGTGGAAGTGAAATATTTTAGCCACAAGAGGCCAAGACCATTGGCTCTTTCCTCTTTGATTTCCCCTTCCAATACTTCCCCTTGTCTCCAATGGTATTGGAGTGGCCAGGGACAGTTTCGAAAGTTAAGAGAAGTTTGTATTCGATTTAATGGGATTTATTTATCTAGTTCAAAATCACCTCCAGTTACAGTTAAGTTATTGCTAGGTGTACCAGTATAGACGTGCTTCCAGGAATTCTCTACTGCCCTCTGTGCCAATTCACCTGGCATCCAAACACAAAGGAGCAGATCAGAAGCATTAACTCAACATGTACAGATCCAATGGTACCTGGCACCAGAGGGGTGTGTAGAGGAGGACAACAATATCTGAAATATGTCATGTCAGAAGCTTCTTTGTGGAAAATTCTTGTGATTATTAGACATAGAAATGTGTGAGCAGACAATTTGGTTCTTATCAACACCTAGTCAAAACAGAGATTTTTCTCTTGTCAGAATATGCAATTATAAGTGGACTATACATTTTTTCCCACTTACAAGAATCACTCAAAATAGAATTTTTCAGAATTCTTGTGTTTGTTGAGCACATGTTGTAGGAATATTAAGAAGAGTCATTGTTTGCATAATTTTAATTGTTTTACTTATCCTAACAATCAACAATTGAGAATTGATTTTGAGAAACCATTCTAAAAGGAAGACTAAATTATGTTTTCCTTCTCTCTATAGAAAGTGATACTGCAAATCAATGTTATACAAAGAGATAGTCAAAAGTCATGTCACCACAGAAAGTAAGAAAATAAGTATCAAAGAGATGTGTCATATAGTTAATAAAACTATATTGATATTTTCTTGACTTTATCATATTTGTCAGAGTTTTGAAATGTAAGTTATTGTGATTTATTTCATCATTCTAAAGAAATATTCCCTTTCATACCAATTTTTTTTTGTAATTATGTATTCTTTTCTCAAAGAGAACCCTGAGAATTATATAACCTTCAGTCCCCACTAAACCTAAGTTTACCCCAACATAGCAGCTAGCATCACCTTGCTAATATGCCTTCTGCACTGCCCAGAGTTACTAGGTCTCATGGGGGATGGCTCTCACTCTCAGTACCCAAGGGCATCTCCAGAGATAGGCCTCTTTCCCTTGACACGCTCTTCACAGCAGTTCCCTCTCTCAAGGACCATGGTGCAGGCTCTCCGAGGAAGAGTTGAAACAAAATATGAAGGCACTTTCTCATTGTGCTTACAGTGATTTCTGTCTTCCTCCCAAACAGCATTCCTGAACCTAGCATGAGCACCTTTGTTCTAACTCTCCATTAGATACAGCACCAGTTGTTACTCTCGGGAGCCAATTGTGAGATTCAATAAAACCAGTTATTGTGCCTCCCCTGAGCTTGTCTGGCAAGCCCAAACCTGGTTGGTTTTTCAGTAAAACTTCTAGACATGCCTGAACACATCTGAAGCCATAGCAGCCACTCAGATTAGGCTTAGCTTCAAAGTTTTTTTTTAACCCAGAAAGTTCTTTTAGGTAATTAAATCTCCTTTGCTCCTGGGGGATTGTGAGCAGGGTTCCTCCCCATGTTGTAGATGAGAGAACTGGGCCTTGGAGAGTGTAAATGACTTTTCCGGGGTCATATAACCTACAAGTCACTGGTTAAGTGCTAAAACCAAAGCCTTCTGTCTCCAGAGTCTGTGCTCTTGTCACTAAATGCCTCTGTGTCCCCTCAGTCCATTGAGATAAAGAGCACTTATTACAGAAAGATCTGACAAGGTAAAGACACTAAAACATCATCACAGCTGTGGGGAGTATTCAAAAGATTCAGGGCTGTATTTTTCTTTATCAGGAAAAAAGAGGCTGGCACTTTCCACCAATAATAAGTACGAAATGGAGCATTTTGTTCTTGACCCACTTAATTCTTGGTTGAGAAGGAACCAAGTAGATGGCCCCATTATGCTTTTGAAATAATCACCAGTACTATATAACCAATACTATAAGGTATGCCTTCTATTCTTTTTACCATTGATATCCATGGTACACAAAAATAGCAAAATGTAATCAAAGCTACAAAGCACATTCACTACAAATTAAAGAGTGATTTCTAAAGCTACCGCATAAAGTGTAATTGAAGGAAGGACAGGAGAAAGAGAAGAAGATCTGATTTTTAAACAAAAAGAATTCTACAGTCTGAATGTGTTCCCCCAAATTATTGGAAACAATCCCCAGTGCTGTGGTGTTGGCAGGTGGGAATTTTTGCAAGGTGTTTATGTCAAAAGAGCTCTACCCTCATGGACAGATTAATGTCATTTTGAGTTTGCACTCTTCTGCCATGTGAGGACACAGCGTTTTCCTCCTTTTTGCCCATTCACCTTTTACTATCTGAGTACAGAGCAAGGGGGCCCTCACCAGACATCCAACATGTAGCACCTTGATCTTGGACTTTCAGCCTCCAGAACGATGAGACACAAATCTGTTCTTTATAAATTACCCAGGTATTGTTATAGCAGTACAAAATGAATGAAGACACTGAGCAGCTTTACTCTATTAGGGGTATAATTCACAGCAGAGGAGGTGACTCTGGGCTGGGAATATTTCTTGACAGATCTTTGACTGAAAAGGGTAAGCCCCTACCCCATTCCCAGGGCCATCGAAAAGCAAAGTTGCAACTGGAAAGAGCTACAGGCCTGCGTAAGAAACTCACAGTATGTTAGGAGTTGTTTATGACAGCTTGAGAGACTGGGGTGAAATGTATGAGGGAACATGGAAGGAGGAAGGAAGAGGAATAAAAGAAAAGTCTTGAGAAGAAAAAAGAAGTTCAAGCAGAGGTCATAAGCAGGAGCCAAAGTGAGAGAGAGTAGCTCAGTAAGAAATGCCCTCAGTCAAGTCAGGCATGGTGGCTCAGCCTGTAATCCCGCGCTTTGGGAGGCTGAGGTGAGTGGATTGCCTGAGTCCGCGGGTTCGAGACCCGCTGGGCAACTTGGCGAGACCTCACCTCTACAATAAATCAAAAAATTAGCCGAGCGTGGTAGCGCGCGCCTGTAGTTCCAGCTACTTGGAAGGCTGGGGCGGAAGGATCGCCGGAGCCCAGCAGGTCGAGGCCGCAGTGGCTGGGAGCGGTCACTACACTCCAGTCTGAGTGACAGAGTGAGACTCCAACTCAAAAAAAAAAAAAAAAGAAAGAAATGCCCTCAGTCAAGAAACAGTCATAGGGTCTTTAAGAAAAGAGGTCTACAATTCATTTTAAAGATTTTTCTTGCAGTATACTGCATTGTTATCACTCTCCCACTCCCAATCCCTCCTCTAAAACTGCCAGCAGAATTTTCTTCTCCACAGCAGCTCTTGCTGGAACACTTTGGGGAGAAGGAACCAGGGTTTGGTCCTTTGTGAGAAAGGTCATTTGAGAAGAGCAGTCTCAGGAGACAAAACAGATGCAGCCCCAGGAGCTACCAGGAATGGAGGCCCTTCTAAACATATAAAAAGTCTGAATACTTATAGCAACATATGTGATGAAAACTCAAACCATCTTATCTGGATTTTTTTTTTTTGAGTCAGTGTCTTACTCTGTCGCCCAGGCTGGAGTGCAATGGCATCCTCACAGTCACCGCAGCCTCTACCTGCTGGGCTCAGGTGATCCTTTGGCCTTAGCCTACCAAGTAACTAGAACTACAGGCACGTGCCACCACGCCCGGCTAATTTCTTGATTTATTGTAGAGATGAGGTCCCACCAAGTTGCTGAGGCTGGTCTCGAACCCATGGACTCAGGTAATCCTCTCACCTCGGCCCCCCAAAGTGCTGATATTATAGGTGTGAGCCACCACGCCCAGCCCTTATCTGGATATTAAAGTAAAGGATGTCCAAAGAATTCTGTGGGAAATGGGAATGTCTAGGATGCATAAGCATAATATCAAATGGCTCACTCATAAGGTAAATATTAGCCTTTGAATCCTAGCACGAATCAAAAGACATCATAAAGGAACAAAAGCCTAGAGATGTCAAAGACTAATCTAAGAGAGCACACTTAGTGCCAAGGTTAAGGTTAACTCAGAGGATCTGTCTCCCTGTTCATAGCCCTTTCCTGAATACCATCTGTTTGCGGCTGATGTGTTGTAGTCCTAACTCCTAGTACCTCCGAATGTAACTGTATTTAGAGATAAGGTCTTTAAACAAGTAATTAAATTAGAATTAAGTCATTAGGGTGGGCCTTAATCCAATATTACTTATATCTTTATAAAAAGAGATTAGGACACAGATATGCACAGAGGAAAGACCATGTGAAGACACAGAAGAAGACAGCCATCTACAAGGCAAGGGGAGAGATCTGGTACAGCTTCTTCCCTCTTGGCTCTCAGAAGGAACTGAATCTACTGACACTTTGGCCTCAGACTCATGAGAGAACTCAGAAATGTGAAAGAAGATGTTTCTGTGGTTGACGTGCTCACTTTCCTGTCCCTGTCAATCTGTGGCACTTTGTTAGGCAGCCTCAGGAAATGAATACACCACCCCCTCTCTTGTGTAGTCAATAAGAGAGCACAAGTTCTGTCCCTGCATGTCAAGGTGACAAAAACAAAAATTTCAAACCATGAAAAAAATCTTAGGATAATTTTCATTTTGCATCTTTGATCCACCAGCAAGCTGATTTTACTCCAGATGTACAAAGCATTTTTTGCACAGAAACTTGCGGTTTCAACAAATAAAACTCTATTGCAGGATAAAAACAAAATAATCCATGCTCTCTTATGCACCAGCCTCTGGGAGAGCAAACTATTTGATTTGATAATAAAAATTATTTATTTTGTATTTTATTTGATAGTTGATTTTATATTTCTAGAGATTTTTACATAGTGTCTAACCTTGTAAAACCTAGTTAATCTCCTGGAAGTTTAGAGCAGTGCGGAATAGTGGTAGTGTGTTCTTTGCCATAATGTTAAAATATGTGTTGGTTTGGGGTCAGTGTTGTTTATCTTTGTGCATTAAAATTACCCTAGTGAGTCATCATGATTTTAGCCTCTGTCAGTATCAAAAAGACAATGTTAGAACAAGAGGGTACCCACAGAGCTGTACACATGTACAACTCTTATTTAATTGTACCAAAAGGAAACATGATACATGACTCAAAAAATGTACCAATTGTCACCTTCATATGAGAAACTTTTATTGCACTTATAAAAGTGTGTGTAAATGTTTTCCCAAGTCCAAATTCCATGCATCCTAAGCAAATCACTCTTCTGCCTCCTCTGATGCACCCGAAGAATTAATACACATGGTAGACACAGTTTTTAGAGTTTTCTATTTGACCTACTGGGTACTAAGAACACGAAAATGATTTCACCTCTCCAGACTTACATTCTCCTGCCCCACCTCAGCTCTGGGGGCTTTGGATTGAGTATAGGACTAAACTGGGAATCCAAAGAAGTGCAGAACTAGATGGTGTAGGATCCATTGGATTAAAAAATTTTTTTTCTACACCAGGGCCTCTTAAACGTTAGTGTTCGTAGAAAGATGATGTAAATTGCAGACCTGAAGTCTAGGGTAAGGCCTGAGATACTGTATTTCTAAAAACTCTAAGTTGATGCTGGCATTATAGGTTCACAGAACACACCTTGAGTTCTAGACTTAAAGATTTATAAAGCTATAAAATGTGACTACATAAGTATGAGAAAAATGTAGCAGAAAGTTTTTATAACACGGGGGTCAGAATTTCTATACTAAATGTAAAGAAAAAGACAAGCAGGGCTAAACACAAAAATTTTTTAACTTCTATCTGATGAAAATTTCTGTATGATAAAGTAGAAGGACAGTAAAGAAACTGATCGAATATTTACAACATATATTTTTAAAATTCCTATTCAGAATATATAAAGAGCTCCTACAAGTCATTAAAAAAACAGGACTCACAGAAGAATTCCAATCTGCTAGTAAACATATGAAATCACAGCAACCTGAAATGCAAACTGAAAAACATCCTAGCTGGGCTCGGCGGCTCAGCCTGTAATCCCGCGCCTTGGGAGGCTGAGGTGAGTGGATTGCCTGAGACAGCGGGTTCGAGACCCGCCCAGGCAACTTGGCGAGACGTCATCTCTACAATAAATCAAAAAATTAGCCGAGCATGGTAGCGCGTGCCTGTAGTTCCAGCTACTTGGAAGGCTGAGGCGGAAGGATTGCCGGAGCCCAGCAGGTCGAGGCTGCGGTGGCCGGGAGCGGCCACTGCACTCCAGTCTGGGCGACGGAGTGAGATTCCAACTCAAAAAAAAAAAGAAAAAGAAAAAAAAAATCCTGAGTATTTTTTACACACTCAGGTGTCAAAAATTAAAAACAATGTTAGCATTTTATGATCTGTCATTGTCAAGTTTAAGACAATACAGCTTAAAAATATAAGACTATTGTATGCTATCATAAATTCCATTTTAAAGATGAGAAAACTGATGCTTAGGGACATGTGTTGATTTGCCCAGAACTTCCTACTGTAATAGCTAGTCCAAAACAGTGACCTCTGAACTGGCAGTTTAGTTTTGGAGATAAGAGATATCAGAGTAAAAAGTTTCAGTGGCATGTTGTAATCCATAAAACAGCAAGATCTATCACTCTATCCCATTTACCTTTTTAGTAATGGTGTCTTTGCATTATTTTATATAAATAGATCATGAACACGTGGAATTTAATTTTGTTTCAATTATATCTTCTTTTATGCATTTTTATAGCATACATATGTCTATATTTAAATAACTATGATCACACTGTGAAATAACTATATAAAATATTACATAAAAGTATGCATTAGCCGGGCTCAGTGGCTCAGCCTGTAATCCCGTGCCTTTGGGAGGCTGAGGTGAGTGGATTGCCTGAGCCTGCGAGACCCGCCTGGGCAACTTGGCAAGACCTCATCTTTACAATAAATCAAAAATTAGCCGGTCGTGGTAGCACGTGCCTGTAATTCCAGCTACTCGGAAGGCTGAGGCGGAAGGATCGCCGGAGCCCAGCAGGCAAGGCTGCGGTGGCCGGGAGCGGCCACTGCACTCCCATCTGGGTGACAGAGTGAGACTCCAACTCAAAAAAAAAAAAAAAACAAAAAACAGTATGCATTATAATTATTTAGAAACACTTTCACTTTTTTAAAAATGCAATTTTAAGCCAGGCATGGTGGCTCACTCCTGTAATTACAGCACTTTGGGAGGCCAAGGTAGGAGGGTTGCTTAGGTCCAGGAATTCAAGACCAGCCTAGGCAACATAGTGAGACCTTGTCTCTACAAAAAAATTTTAAAATTAGCCAGATGTAGTGACACATGCTATTCAGGAGGCTGAGGCAGGATTGCCTGAGCCCAGGAGGTCAAGGCCGCTGAGAGCCATGATTGTGGCACTGCATCCAGCCTGGATGACAGAGTGAGATGCTGACCCAAATACAATTTTTTAATGATTTCTTAATTGTTCATTATATGATAGTATTTGCCATAATTTATTCAACTAGCCCCCAACACTGGTTATTTGATTGGTCCCCTTTTCCTTACTCATGCTATTTTGATAAACAAATATATTTATGTTAACTTAGTATTTCTTTAAGATAGTCACTAAAAAGTAGAATGTCAATCAAAAAGTGAACATTTGTTTAAATATTTTAATATATATCAGCAAATCCTTTTTTAGAAAAGTTATGCCAACTAAGACACGCACCACCAATGTGTAAATATTATCATTTTTAAATGAATAACGTGATTGTTGAAAAATTCACTACTTCAATTTTTAATTTGCTATTAGTGAAGTCAAACATTTTCACAGGTCTAATAACCCCCTTATATTTTCTGTATGTGAAATTTTCCCCCACTGCCTCTCTTTGCCATAATTCTGTTGGGAATCACCATGGTTTGTTTGGGTTTTTTAAATTCTTATTAGTTATTTGAATATACATTTTAGATATTTAGAATATTTGCTTTTGTTCATTATATTTGTGGCAAGTTTTCCACATTTTACTAATTTTTTCCGTTTTCATTGAGGAGTTTCTTTAAAAGACCAATAATTCTATGCCTGCTTGATCTATAGTAAATTCTTCTTCAGCCCTGTTGCCACCATTCAGGGTCTGGGTTCTCATTATCTTAATATTAAATCACCACAAGAGTCTTCTAAAGATTTTCTTTACTACCGCTTCCCTCCCAGATGCATCCTGCTTGACAGCACCAGATTCCTTGTCCTGAAACCTGTTTTGAAGCATTTTACACGTAAAAGAGCTGACTTGCAGGCAGTGTGAGTTAGTTCATGCTGATGAACCTGCATTTGCTTATACAGAGAATCAATGTATTTTCTAGCCTTGTCCAGATTAGAAGATAGTAACTACTTAATTTCCTTCGAATATTTCTATTAAGGACTCCAGCCTTAGGTTAGTCTAAGCAGATTTTCCACAAATTCTGTGTCTATTTTCAAATCCACTTATCGGTTGGTCCCACAGAGCTATTTGCTCCCATCAATTCAAATTAAAAACTCTGGTTTCTTCCTCACTTTCCTCTCAAATAGCATGAAAGCCTTGCCTGCACTTATCTATTCTTTTCTCAAACCAGTGTTTTATGTTTTTTTTTAAATAGCTAGAAGAGAACAATTCAAATGTTTCTAGCATAAAGAAAAGGCAAACATTTAACATAATAAATAATCTGAGTACACTGATTTGACCTTTACAAATTATATGAAATATTAAGTTATCACATGTGTCTTCAAAATATGCACATCTATATGTATCAATAAAATGCTTTTTAATCAAACCAGTGCTTTTAGTTCCATAGCTTCTGAACAGCTAGTCAGAGGCACTCACGTGCTTATATTTCTTCACCATCTCTCCTGGCTGTTCTTGAATATAGACTAGAGTTATCTGTTCTGCCAAACATCAGAGACACACTGTCTCCTTTGAAGGGTCATCTCTAGGTCATTCTCATGAAAGGAGAGGGTTCCATTGAAGCGAATGTGACAGCCAGGGAGCTGATCTCAAAATAAGATGTGGGTCTCTGGGGTCAACTCACCAGGGTGCCAGCAAGTGTCTACAGAAGCAACATTAAAAAAAAAAAAAAAAGTATCTTCAAGGACAGAGATGGAGTTGGCAGCAAGGGTCTTTCAGATGAGTGCCCCCTAGTCTGCTGCTTGTGACCTCTACCTCTCCACAGACAGTGTCTGAAGGGGTCATCACCCATTATTTTACTACACAAACTTCCAGTTCCCAGAAGAATATGGGCCTGGAATCTGAGTCTCCTCCAAGTTCATTACCCTCTCTCCTCTCATTTCAGCGCCTCACAATTTGAGGGCAGGGGGAGGGTCTGACTAATAGATTTGAGTCATACAACCTTCTGAAAATGCTAATGAGAAAGAAAAGGGCCCCAGGAAGCATCAAAATGCTGACACGATTAGGGATGTGTTTGAACCTGTGCAAAGTGATGTGGCATATTTATCAGGCAATTTTCCAAGCATGCTGGGTCTCCTTGAAGATATAACAAACACATGAGCTCCTGGATATCATGACTCTTGTGTTTAAGGGAGAGATTGTCTTACATTTAAGTTTCTTTTACTCCCTTATCTACTGCTACAAGTTGTCCAAGGAGGCATAAGTCTGCTTTTTCTTTGGAGTCAATTTTTTTAGTAAGGAATGCTAGCCGGGCAAGAAAGTAAATGAATAAATTTTTTTATTTTAGCTCTTCTATGCCTTAAATGCTTTATTCATGCTTCACTAATTTCCTGCCTCTACTCCTTCCTTGCTCAAACCATTTTCCACTATTTCAGGGAATCACAAAATTTAGAATTGGAAAGAACCTAGAAAATCAACCCAACTACCTCATTCTATAGATAAGGAAACTGAAGCCCAATGAGGTAAAATGAGTTGCCTAAGATCACACTTTTAGAGAGTGGTAGACCTAGCCCTGAGCCACAATGTCCTTGAAACCCTCCAGACCATCACACCTCCCCTGACCACACTTTGATCTGCATTCCCTCAGCACCCTGAGGTCTGCGTGGTCTAGGTATCACTGCAACACAGTAATGTAACAGGGTCCTTCTCTGGCTGTTTTACAAAGATCAGCAAAAACCCACACCTTGGTCAGTCTCCAGAAATCCTCCTCCTCTGCACTCTCAGGTTCCTAACTTACATAGGGTACTGAGACTTATACACCATCCTCAGGCAGAGTAGTGCTTCTGAACACAGGTCTTATCTTTCCAGTTAGACTGCAAGATTTGGGAGGACAAGACGGGCCCAAATCTTTTCATACATTCTGCATGGAACTCACGACAAGTTGTGACTATTTCTTAAAGAATCCAGAATAGGCTGGGCGTGGTGGCTCATGCCTATAATCCCAGCACTTTGGAAGGCCAAGGCACGAAGATTGCTTGAGCCCAGGAGTCTGAGACAACTTGAGCCCAGGAGTTCGAGGCTAGCCTAGACAACATAGTAAGATTCTCATCTCTACAAAAAAAAAATAAATAAATCAAAAAAAATAAAATAAAATAAGCCCAGCATGGTGCCTTAGTCTCAACTACTCAGGAGGCTGAGGTGTAAGGATCACCTAAGCCTAGGAGGTCAAGGTTGCAATGAGCTGTGATCATGCCACTGAACTCTAGCCTGGGTGACAGAGTGAGACTCTAACTCAAAAAAATTTTTTTAAAAAGAATCCAGAATATTATTCCCTCTTCATCCTCCCTTTCAAACAAACAGAACATGTATGTGCGTATGTTTCTGTAGACAACAATGGCAGAACAGAGTGGCTAAAAACTTGGGGCCTTGGCGTAAGAGACCAGAGTTCACATCCTAGTTTCGCCACTTCTTGGATGGGTGACCTTAGATAAATTATCTTATCTCGTGTGCCTTCATTAACCCATCTACAGTGAGATGATGATAGCCATACCTACTTCATTAAGTTGTCAGAAAAGTATGTGAGAACTTATATACCTGTGCTCCAACCCTCCTCTGGACACATGCACATGCACACACACACGTGCACACACACATGCCAAGTAGATAAAGCACTTGGTGCGGTTCCTGATTCAAATGTTCAGTAAAGAGTCATCATTATTGTACTTATCAAACTAAAAATTTTGAATGTTATTATTCAAAATACAATTAGTTGTATGTTATTATTCATACAATTAGTTGTATGTTATTATTCATACAACTAATTGGTTTATTGAATAGGCTAAAATCCATAGGGAACAAAAAGGAGTGGCTTTATTTTCCTGAACTGCAGCTTTCAAACGCACTCCTTCAAATACCCCCTCCACACCTTGACAGTGTCTCAGCTGCAATCCCATAGCTTCTTTTCCCACTCAGAACAGTCCCCTTTTAAGAGTCAGGACTCACTTTCTGAGGTCAGAATGCTAATGTTCCTTCCTTTCCATCCCAAGGCTCGTCTCTCAACCAGCCCAAGCTCTGAGACCTACACTTCCTTTTCTCTCCTGGCTCTTCTGAGAGGCTCCCCCTTGAAGCCCCTGCCTCCAGGCCCAGCACTCTTCTAGACTGACACCTTACTACTCATCAAATTCCCTTCTTCTGTGAATTCTAGGATTTTGCTTAAATGGGCTAGGTGGGTCGATGGGGTGAGAATTTTAAAATGAGCCCCGTGACGCTTAGTGCCATAAGAGAATCTTGCTGCTGTCCTATGAAGTAAGCCCCTCGGCTACTGTTCTCAGCTTTTGGGTGGAAAGCAACAATCTACAAAACACCCCACTTCATATTCTGTCATGCATGTTTTTTCCAGGAACCAGTTAAAAAGGAATGCTTCTCTGTGAGGGTTAATGCTGTTCTTTCTGGGTACCTCTCTGAAGATAGAGATCACAAACCTCTGGTTTCCTGTGAAAGATGCCAAAGGAAGAATTGGAGAGTTTCAGCCCTTAATATGGCCACATCACTGTCTGTCTTTCCCTGCCAAAGAAGTTTCTTCTAACCTAATACTAACCCATTATATAGACAAAAAGCTCTGAACATCTTGTTAATCTGTTATGACCGCTTCACGGATATGTATGATAAGAAATGCTTTCATGCTTTAATGATCCAAGTATTAAACACAGTTTATCGGTGTATGAAGTACAACCACCACCAGGGACACCATCTGAGCATCTCCCAAACTAAAAGTATCTTTTTTTCATTCATTCCATACATATTTATTATTTACTATGTGCTAGATTTGGGCGCTAAAGCAGTGGTAAAGATGAATAGGCTCCATGAAAGAGCCCATAGAATTCCTAGTCTAGAGTCAGACAATAAACTAGTAAGCAAATCATTGTAAATAGTGAAAAACAAGTAATCAAGGAGTAACTACTGTAGAAGGTGTTGTGATGTAAAGACTTACTCTACACATAGTTACAGGCGATGATATTGAAACTGAGAGATAACAGAAGAAACAGAGCAGCCCAATGAAGAGTAGAGGTAAAGGAATTCTAGGTAGAGATGGCAGTATTCCCAAAAGCAAGAGGAAGAAAAGCAGTTGGCCGCCTGAGAAACTGAAGGAAGAACTATGTAGCAGGAGTACAGTGAGGGACATTGGAGACCTATGCTGAAAGCCAGATTGGGCAAGGTCTCACAGACCATGGAACGGCCTTTATAATTCTAAGTGCAGTGGCAAAACAAGGCTGGATTTTAAATCAGAGAATGTCATATTTTGCTTTTGGACATTGTAGTGAGCTGAATAGTGGCCCCCTAAAAAAATATGCCCAAGTCCTAACTCCTAGAACCTGTGAATGTGACCTTATTGAGAAAGAGTCGTTGCAGATGAAATCAAGTTAAGGATCTCAAGATTTGACCATCCGGGTCTAACAGGCCCTAAATCCAACAAGTGTCTTGCAAGAAACAAAAGAGAAAACACAGACAAGAGAGAAGAGAAGTCCATGTGAAAATAAAGGCAGAGATTAGAGTGATGCAGCCACAAGGCAAGGAACACCTGGAGCTTAAGAAGACAAGAGATTCTCCTTAAGAGCCTTTGGAGGAAGTATGGCCTTGCCTACACTGTGTGTGGTATTTTTTAGGTTTGTTGTTGTTGTTGTTGTTTACTTCTGACCACTAGAACCAGGAGAGAATACACTGTTGTTGTTTTAAACCACTCAGTTTATAGCAATTTGTGATGGTAGCCTAGAAAACTAATGTAAACACCTTTGAAAAGTGGTGACTTCAGTTAGGCCACCTCAAAGTGCTGATGGTTTGGAGAGTTGTGTCAACAATTCAGAATTCAACCACAGGAGGTTAGACCTGAAAAATTTTTAAAGATCTTCCCAAGGCTATAAACTGTATCTCTATTTCACCCAAATTGAATAGAGAACTTTTAATCCATCATCTGCCTTGTGCCATCCTACTAGACAATTGTGAAGGAAGAACACATTTTCTCTTGGGACACTAACAGAAATACTGCTGTGTGTGTGTGTGTGTGTGTGTGTGTGTGTGTTCTATATGTGTGTATGTAAGAGTATGCATGTGTATGCACATGCACAAACACATAGGGCTATGTGTATTTGTTTATGTGTGAATTCTGGTATCACTTGAGGAAACTGGACCTGTAATTTCATTCACTTGGGCCATTAGACAGGAATGTCTCTTCAGTAGATAGCAGGAGGCAAATGGACTAGAACAAAGAAGAGAGAATTTAAGATCGAACCACTCCCAGCAAGAGAGGTGAATCATGAGCACTAGTCTCTCCAGCATAATAACTTGAAAGGAATCAGCACCTCTTGCTTTCCCCACTGTCCTATTTCTCTTCTTTTACAGCACTTCTCCTCCTCCTCCTCATCTTCAGACAATATTCAGTTTACTGGCTGAATTGAAACCGGCAATGAAAAGAATCCTAGCAAAGGAGCTCAGACCACCACACAAAAGAGAAAGTGGAGGAGGGAGAAGAATGAGATGGGGGGGATGTGTAGGGACAACACCCTAGAAAGAGGAGGTTTGGACATCAACATTGTTGCCACAGGCAGAGTGTCCCTATACAGTTCAGCTGTCTTCACAAAGATTGTTTTTGCTTCACCCAGTAGTCGTTTTTGTCAGGCCTCCATCTCCAGCCAGGGACTGAATACCACAGTGCACAGAAAAGACATGCCAGGCCTTGAGGATTCCCTATCCTGGAAACAAATCCAAAGCTGTTGCATCCTGTAGCAAAAGCACAGACTGAAAAAATCCTGCTCGGTCAGCCCCTCTCATTCTGTTCAGGCCACTGGACATAGCTTTTGCCAACTCCAAATTCACTTTTTGTCCAAAGAATCAATACACCTATTGAGAGGGTGTCCAGGAATGGCCTCTCCTCTGCCCCTTTCTGGTGCTGCCAGGCAGAAAGCCCAGCGGGCTGTTTTGTTTGTTGAGTTCCAACCACGGGAGGACTGGACCACATGGGGTCCCCCCGCCTCGTCTGTATTCAGCACTCTTGCTCTGTTTCCTTGTCCTCTGCCACAATAGTGTCCCATTTATTGAGTATCCACCTGTGCACAGCACCATGCTGAGTACTGAGAGAAACAGGATAAAGAGAATAGGAGTTTTGAGTTGCAGTAGGATTTCCAAATAGCAGCATCCAGAAACTTGTGTGGATTAAACACGAGGTATCACCCACAGGCATCTTTTCAGAAAAGGGTCTTCTACTTACAACCTCTAGGTACACTGTTTTTACCCCCTAGTCCCTCAAGCTTGTATAGTTAAAGATTGCCGAGCCAAGCTCAGTGGCTCAGCCTGTAATCCCAGTACTTTGGGAGACTGAGGCAAGTGAATTGACTGAGCCCCCGAGCTCGAGACCAACCAGGGCAACTTGGCGAGACCTCATCTCTGCAATAGATAAAAATTAGCCAGGCATCGTAACATGCGCCTGTAGTTCTGGCTACTTGGAAGGCTGAGGCAGAAGGATTGCTGGAGTCCAGCAGGTCGACACTGTGGTGGCCAAGAGCGTGAGTGCGTCTGTACTCCAGCCTGGGCGATGGAATGAGACTCCAACTCAACAAGATAAAATAAAATATTGCCTAGAATCTACTCGTTATTTATTTGATTGTTTGTATATTGAGTGAACTCCCCTTTTTCACTGATTTTTATCTCTGCTCACCTTCTTTCTTCTCTCAGTTTTGGGTGTTAAACATAGATACATCTTGATTCATAGTCATACAGACATATACAAATATTTATAAGCAAATAAAGGGATTTTTCATTTTTTTACAAAAATACATTCATATATACATTTCTTTGCCCTTTGTTTTCTCATTTAACAACGCGTCATGAACAGTCCTTTTGGTTAATGCATATAGCTTTAATTCATTATCTCTGATAGGTGCACTATATTTCAAGGTTAGGTATTCCTAAGTTTACTCAGTAATTTCTCTATGAATGATCACTGAGCTGGCTTCCTTTAAGGAACAGTGTTACTTAAAAGTCCTGTTCATACATACTTGCATGTTGAGTTCATGCTTCTATAGGATAGCATTTCTAGGTCAATTACATGTATTTCCATTGAAATAGATGTTGCTAGATTGTTTTCTAAAAGACTGCAGTGTTTCTCATTTCCATCAGCAATAAATGAGAGTACCCTTTTTTGGACTTTCTAGCCATCATTGGGTTTTAGAGCTATGTCTTAACTTTTGCAAACAGTTGAATGGAAAAACAAAATTGAAATAACATTGGCACATCAATTTGCATTTTCCTGATGACTATGAAGATTGTTCATCTTTTCACAAGCATATTGACCATTGGGGTTTTCGCCTATGTAAATTGCCTGCTCAAACTGTTCATTTTTCTATTCAGATGGCAATTTTTTTTATAGTGAGTATGCGTTCTTATGTATTTTGGATATTGATCCTCTGAAATATTTTCATGGTGTTAAATCTATTACTTACCTTTTTTGTGTCTTATTGGTGAATGTAATCTTACATACGTTTTCGTTTTCTTTTATAGCTTTAAGATTGCTATCTAGCTTAAAAGTTCTCTTCCTAACCAGAAGCTATCTAATATTGGTATATTTTCTTCTAAAAAATATTTATCCTTTTATACTTAGATATTTACCTTCTGTTTTAAAGCATGGAATATTTTCTATATGGTGTGAGGAAGGGTTATACGTTTTTTTTCTTCTTAATGGATAATTTTGCCAACACTTTCCTTTAGTGACTGATTAAAATACCACCGTCACATAATTAGCCTTGGTCTCTATTTCGTTCCACTGGTCTCTTTGTCTTTTCTCATACCAATATTACAGTGTTTTGATAACTGTGAGTGATTAAGATTTTTTGATATACACTAAGTTTAGTCTCCCCATCTCCTTCTACATAATTTTCTTAAGTATATGTAATATATAACTTATATTTCTAAATATCATTTCTTGTTGCCTCCTGTTTCTGCTAAGCTGAACATAGGGCATCTGCATATCACTGCCTTACTTTCTGGTTGGAAAGATAATACATCATGTTTAACAAATTCTTAAATGTAGCATCCCAGAAGTGGAGTTTATTATGAAAATTTCTGGGCCCAAAAGCATTCATTTCACAAAATTTTGCATCCCAGTCCCAAATACAGTCTGTGTTCTTTACAATTATTAGAAAAAATGAAGAACACGTATCTGTAGCAACACACAAATTCATGAGGATATAGTACAATCCACACAGCAAAGAGAGTACTGTGGGATTCAGCCAGATTAAGGAGGCAGAGCAGGCACGGAAGTCAGGCCAGTTCCCTGGTGTAAATGAGTTTGTGTGAGTTTTGCAAGGTGGCAATTGATAAGGAAGTCCTTGAAGTTTGAGTTCCATCACTAACTAGCCCCGAAAGCACCTTTGACAAACCACTCAATCTGGGCTCCATTTCTTCACTACAAAATAAGGTGGTGTCACCTGGTAGCTTTCAAATTGATTCAAAATATGGCCCTGTAATTAAAAACACAGGTTCCGGAATCACCCAGAACTGGGTACAAATCCAGGTTTAGTCACTCCTTGAGTTGTTTTGGCATTTTTATGTACTCTGTCAGTTTCCTCATATTTATTTAAATTTAGGATGAAAATAACTGTCTCCCAGGATTTGTGAATTAGATGAGCTAACGCTTATAAAATAATCTGCATAGTGCTGGCAAGTAGGAAGCACACAGCAAATGTTATTACCATCATTATTATTATGTATCTAGGGTCTCCATCTCCTAGGCACAAGCCTTCTGTTTGACAAGGAGGGGGATGTTCAGCAGGTAGGATTCCTGGCCCAACTCCTACTTTACTTATAAAAATTTCACTTTACCTGTCTACGAATTAGAATTATTTGAATAGATGTCCCAAAACAGACTGAAAGTTTGTGGACTGGATGAGCATCAATGTCATTTTCAGTTCTAACATGTCAGTTGTCCACCTATGATGAGGCCTAAGATATTTACCTGGACCGTTTTAAAAAGTCACCAAAATTCACCCAATGATAGTAACTCTCCATGAACAGGACAATTTTAACTCACCTCTACAAACCCCAGATTTATGCTCTGTAACTTTATGAGAGATAGAAATGTCACACACTACAATAAAAATAATCACCACAACAATAACAACTAACTCTTGCATAGTAATGCCAGATACTTCTCTAAATACACAAAAACCCAGGACACAGGTATCTTTAACTTTCACAGTAGCCCAATGAAGTAAGTAGAAATTACAGTACAGAGAGAAGTGATTGTCTCAGTCACACATCTATTAAGTAACAGAACAGAGACTTGAACCCAAGTAATAGGGCTCCAGAATCTTCACTTCTGCATTACCCTGACTCTCCCAGTTTTTTCTTGTAGCCAACAATTTTCTTTAGTTCCATCTGACCCAGAACTTCTGTCTCTTCTACTCCTCTCAGGCTACAGCCAGCCTTATCAGTTGTACAGCTTTTCCTGTGCATGTGTGACATTCTGACGTCATTTTGCTTTTTATTAAGGACCAACCATGTGTCTTGGGTCCGGCACTGTTTAAATGCTTTTTATATGTTTTAAAATTTATTCTTATAACATCCCTATGAAGTAAGCACCATTATTATCTCCATCTTTCAGCTAAGAAATTTAAGCTGTAAATTAAGTAAATGCCGAAGAACACATAGTAAGTGGGAGAGAAAGATTCAAACAAGGTCAACTTGATTTCAAAGGCTCTGCTCTGAGCTGCTATGTTATACTCCCCCAATATACAAATCTTCAGAATGTTCTGATTACTATCTAAAGTAAACTGGGCACAAAGACGAGCATCTTTCCTCCACCAGCTGCCTCAACCTGGGGAGTAGCATTGCACCCACATCTGCCGCACAAGCAAGAAGACTTGAACTCTTCCAGAACAGTCTACTGCTTTGTTGTCTCCATATCACACAGCCAATGTGCCATGAACCCACAGCTGCTCTTCCCTCCTGCTCCTCCTGCAGAGCTAAAGCTTGGGTCCCAGAACTGGACACTACTCTGGTTAGCCAAGAGCTACAACTCCATGTAATCATTTGACAAATGTATTTTGATGATGACTATGCAGTATGACACTATGTAATATTTACTTATTTCTCTGGTGGTTGCTTAGGCAAATGTCCTTTACTATCTTTTCACATGTACAATTTCTAGAAAACATTTTATATCTCAAGTAGCAAATCTGGGACACAAATTCTTGCCTGGATAAGACCTGTTAAGCAAACAATCCGTAATTCTGGATTTCCTTAATTATTACCTAGTTAAGATAATTTTTTGTAATAATTACCCTAGCGAGTTGTTCGATAATGTTGTCCTTCTCAAATAATTAGATAAGTAAATTCTATAGGTGTGTTCCATTATAAGACATTTGTTTTTAAACGTTCTTGTCGCATAAATACAAATGGGACAGCTGTCACATCTTTTTATCACTAAATGTTTGTCCTTTTTAATTTATACTTATATACAGTCTTAAACAAACTAATGCATAAGAAAATATTTGAAAGTTCCCAATGAAAAGGCATTAAATGGTTTTGCACTCTGCAACTTTAACAAAACAGGGTTCATACACAGGAAAACCCATCATTTAACATCCCAAAGTTTAACTGCTTCAATGAATTCCAACAATTCTGAACTTTGAGAATGATATATTAACCAAAACAAAAACCTTGACTTTATGCTGCCTATATTCAATGTGGGCTCCCATTGATTAAAAAAAATTCAACTCCACTGAATCATGGCCCCATAATTTACATCTGGCACTGTTCAAAGGGGACAGGCTTGGTTTGTCTGTGAGCCTGACCATTATACCTCAGGGACAGAATCAATGATGTCCAGGCCTTCTCTATGTAGGTGGTACCAACATTCCTCTTTTCTTTCCAAGTCTGTGATTTTGAATATACTAAGACTAAAGATAGATGTTAGTGAATCTTCTAATTAACAAAATAATAACTTATAGAAGCAATAGCCAAACCAATAAGCATCGATTTATTCTTAATTACAAGCCTTTAGAAAATGGCATTGTGATTTCATTTTATGTTTGAATTTTAAGTGTTATATTTCATACCAGGAGTCAAGATAAAATTTTTTAAATGGAATTCAGCCTACTTTCTTTCTTCTCATTCTGAAATTCCCTCTACAGTACTTCTAAAAGGTGGTCTCCAGCCTGGGCTTGAATTCTAGAGATAGAGACTTTACCACCACATTATTTGTTATAATTTTATTGAGCTAATATTTACCTTTTTGTACGTGCTACTGAGGACTAAAAAATATGTGCAATCTTCTTTCCATGTAAGAACCTGCATGAGTGGTACCAAGAGGCTACACTAATGCCTACTACTGAAAAACATTCAATGGGCCTATTAACTTTTATTTTGTAGTAATATTTTAGAAGACCAGACTATGAGGCCATCAGTCCACAAAGATTCACAAAGTTCACAAAAGTCCACAACGATCTACAAAGACTTTATCTGTCTCAAAATGTGGCTTCTCTGGCTTGTGTTGTTCTGTGGTGGAGATGGGTATAACCTTCAACATCTCTGTGCCTCTGGCTTTCTCTTGTCATATCTATCTTTATTTTTCTTTGAGTCATTCTCTCTTCTCTGTATTTTCCTCCTCTTTCTTGCTCCCTTCTTCTCTAACTTTTTACGCAATTTAAAATTAAGTTTAATTAATTTTAATATTGTACTTAGGGAATAAAGTTCACAGAGTCCAGGTGAAACTGTTTTATATTAAACAGTTGAAAGTTTAAAGGGCCAAAATTAAAAGCATACATTTGTATTTGCTTATAGTTGCATAGAGAAATTCTAGAAACATACCCAAAAATTATACAAAGTTAAAAAGCTACCTAGGGAGGGTAAGAGTAAGGAGCAAATATGAGAAGGAGGGGTGTGAGACTTTTCACTAAATTACTTATATTTGACTATTAAGCCATGTCAATGTATTACATGTTCAAAAAATTAAATAAAAATATTAAACAAGTCATTTTTAAAAATATAACTACGCTGAAATTGCCCTGTCTGGGTATAAAACACCTAAAAGAAAATAATTCCCACTCCTACCATAAATTCTGATTTTATGTTACATGTCGTTTTTGGAATTAGAGTTGAAAAGAAGAGGAATCAATTATCTCCCTGACACCAAAATTTGCCAGTTCTATGTTATTTTTGCTAGAATATTTGTCTAGGTAAAATATACTACAAATGGATAAATATTTTCTCAGTGGAAGTGATATCATCAGAGTTACTTAGACAGGCACTGCCAACTAAACTACGATTAAATCATAAGTGATGATTAATTTTATGTGTAGCTGAGCCACAATGTCCAGATATTTGATTAAACAGTATTCTAGATGTTTCTGTGATGGTATTTTGGATGCAATTTACATTTAAACTAGTGGATTTTTAGTACAGCAGATTGTTTTCCATAATATAGGTGGGCCTCATTCAATCAGCAGAAGGCATGAAGAGAACAAAAGATTTATTTTCCCTGAATAAGAGGAAATTCTACCAGCAGATGACCTTTGGATGTGAAACGCAACCTCAGCTCCTCCTGAGTCTCCAGCCTGACTGCCTCTTCCATCAGGTTTGGAGTTGGCAAGACTCCACAATTATGTGAGCAATTCTTTAAAATAAATCTCATAGGTAGGTAGATAGATAGATAGATAGATAGATAGATAGATAGATAGATAGATAGATGGATAGATACTGAAACATTCTATTATTTCTGTTTCTCTGGAGAACCCTGACCAATAAATCATACAATTGATTCATTCAACAGACTATGATTTGGTACCGGTCTTATGCTAGGTACCGTGCTAGTTGCTGATGACACAAAGGCAACTAAGCCAGACCCCCTGCCATAAGAGAGCCCACAGGTTAAATGAGAGAACTAGTATTTAAGTCAGTAGAGTGAGGTGTTGCAGGTGCAACACCTAGTAACCCACAGGGACCCCAAGAAGGAGTGGTCCACTTGGAAGGTGGGAATGCAGGGAGCTGCCTAGAGAAAAGGATAGCTAAATGATCTTCTGCTCCTTTCTGGTGGAAAGAACAGGCAGCAATGGTCTGCAATGCTCAGAATGCTGCCTGCCCGGTGACCTGGATTCACCTGCTCTGTTCTGTGCCTATGGCCTGGCAGTCCCATAGGGCGGTAGGCAAGATAACAATGGGGCCCATCTGCTGGGCTTTGAGTCTGTTAGATAAGATCCCTCTTATAAATATCAAGTATGAGCAAAATAAATCACAATGTTTTTTCTGTTTTTCTGGTCTTATTTTAAAGATAGCAAAATTTTTTAATAACGACCATGTCATTTTCCCTTTGTCATAGTTCTATTATAATTTACATGATATGCAGTACGCAAACTATACTTGTGGTTATGTATTTTCATAGATTATTATTTGGGACATCTTATATTTTTATTAAAAACACACAAGATTGCACATTCATTTCTACAACTCATAAAAGAAACAATTTTACCATTAAAAAAGTCTTCAATAGCCAAGTCTAAAATATTTTCTTTTTTTCTTTTCTTTTTTTTTTTAAGAAGAAGCCAGGGGAGATAAAGGGAGAAGGGGGGGGGGGGGGAGGAGGAGGAGGAGGAGGAGCAGAAGAAGAAGAAGAAGAAGAAGAAGAGGAGTAGGAGGGGGATACAATATTTTCCCAATTCAAGATCAGATTCATTAAGGTAGAGCTGGAATTTCCAGCAGAGTAAGAAAATGGAAACATCTAAAATGGAATAAGGCTTTAAAACTGGGGGGGTTGGTTCCCCAAAAAACAACAATAAAATCAAGATTTGGAAAACAGAAAACATAAGCTTTTGACAGCTGGCTTTGATGCTGAATTTACAGGATGTAAATTTTGCTTAAAACATAAAGCAAATGAGAATAACATATTCTCTGAGCAGCCCTCTGAGAGTCACACGTGGAACAGGACTGGGAGAAAACATAGCAGCCCCAACCAAGCCTTCCAGGAAGTATGAAATAAATTGAAAAATAAAAACAAAAACTGTTTTCCAGCCAGCTGGTTCCTGGCTCCAATGAGAGAGACAACTGTATACATAATCCAAAAGGCCCAGCCAGCAGCAGGGCAGGCAAGGACCAGGCCTTTCAGACCCAGAGCATCCTTCATTAGATCTGACCCTCCCAGTCCACTTAAAACATGAAATGCATCAGGCATTTGTTTTGCTGATAGACACAACTTGGTTGAAGAGTTCAAACTCTGAAACAGAATCAGGTAGACATTGAGGAAGCTATCACTTGTTGCAGAGAGCCACATACCATCATCCTTACAATGGTTTTCTTTCCCCGTTGGTAAGAAATATGGAGAGACAGAGAGAGAGGGAGAGAGAGAAATGATTTAACTTTATTTAATACAAGGTATTTTTCACAAATCTCCAGAATGGAATCATACTCACTAAAAATAAGAGAGAAACATTTTATAGCCTTTCAATCACTCAAAAGGATAACACTATGTTCAGATTTACAACTTTTTAACAAAATAGATACTTTAGGAATCTTCATTTATTTTCATTTTACAGAGTGTATTATTGGTTAAACTTTAAGTCAGCAATATCTGTCTTTCAAGCACATGTGAAACATCCACCTCAGATGAGGTATTTGCTAGATACTGGTTCTCCCTAAACTGAAAATTCTATAAAGGCAAGGTCCAGGCTAAGTTGAAAATCCAGCCCTTAGCACAGGGCTCAGAGAACATGATCATTCCAGTATTAGGCCAATAATTATGTTACCTGATTTCATATTCATTAAGCCTTGAGACAGGTATTTTTATCTTCATTTTTTAGATGAAGAAGTAAGTTTGAAGCAGTTAAATACTGTCTTATCTAGGGGCACACAGTTAATCAGTGATATATGTGACATTTGACCACCTTAACTCAAAATGCCAAACCCCAGGTGAGATCACAATCCTCATGTTACTAGCCCTCAATATAATGCAATACTAGCTTTTGCAGAAATTAATATCAGTGGCAGATTTTCAACTGTGGTAACGTTAACTATCACAGGGAGCTGTTGCATTGTTTGAATATCTTCAGGAGACAAGCTGATATCCCTCATCACTGTTCTCACTGTCCCTCAAAGCCAGTGTGGTTTCAGGGTATTTACTATCATTGCCTTCTGAGGATTTTCTAGCATCAAGTTCAAGCACAGAAATTAGAAAGATCCCTGCTGGAAATTTTTCTGATCTCTTTCAAATGTGTAAGACCACTTGAGAATAAATTAAGAAGGCAGTTAGAAAAAGACTTTAGAAAAAGGCAGTGAGCAAAGCAAACCTTGAGCAAAATAGAACCAAGCTGGAGCCATCACACCACCTGACTTCAAAATATACTACAAAGCTATAGTAATCAAAACAGCATGGTATTTGACACAGAGACCGGTGAAACAGCATAGAGAGTCCAGAAATCAATCCATGCATTTAGGGCAAATTGATTTTTGTCAAAGGGGCCAAGAACACACAATGGGGAAAGGACATTCTTTTTAATAAGTGATGTTGGTAAACTCGATATCCATATGTAGAAGAAGGAAATTCTTATTTCATATCATATACAAAAATCAATTCAAAATGGAGTAAAGACTTAAACATGAGACCCAAAACTGTAAAACTACTGGGAAAAAAATGTTTAAGTCTACAGAATATTAGTATAGCAATGATTTTTTTATATGACCCCCCAAAAGCACAGACAACAAAATTAAAATAGGCAAATTGGATTACATCAAACTAGAAAGCTTCTGCATAGCAAAGGAAACAATCAACAGAGTGAAAAGACAACTTATAGAATGAGAGAAAATATTTATAAACCATACCTCTGATATCAAAATCAAATAACCAACTACAAAATGGACAAAAGACACTTCCGAATAGACATTTCTCAAAAGAAGACATACAAATGGCCAACAGATATATGAAAATATGTTCAGTATCAATAATCACTAGGGAAACGCAAATTCAAATCACACAGAGATATCACATTACACCTGTTAGAATGACTATCATCAAAAAAGTGAAAGAGGCCGGGTTTGGTGGCTCAGCCTGTAATCCCAGCACTTTGGGAGACCAAAGTGAGTGGATTGCCTGAGCCCGCGAGTTCAAGACCAGCTTGAGCAACTTGGCGAGACCTAGTCTCTACAATAGATCAAAAAATTAGCCGGGCGTGATAGAACACGTCTGTAGTTTCAGCTACTTGGAAGGCTGAGGCGGAAGGATCGCTGGAACCAAGCAGGTCGACACTGGGGTGGCCATGAGCATGCCACTGCACTCCAGCCTGGGTGACAGAGTGAGACTTCAACTCAAAAAAAAAAAAAAAAGAAAGATAATAAGTGTTGCAGAGAATCTCAAGAAAAGGGAATACTTGCACACTGTTGGTTGGAATGTAACTTAGAGCAGCCATATACAAAACAGGATGGAGGTTGCTCAAAAGAATTAAAAACAGAATGACAATATGATCTAGCAATCCCACTTCTGGGTATATATCCAAAGGAAATCAGCATGTCAAAAAGATACCTGCACTCCCATGCTCATTGCAGCACTATTCATAAAAGCCAAGATATGGTATCAGTCTAAGTATCCACCAACAGATAAATGAATTTTTTAAAAGTGGAATGGAATTCCACAATGGAATACTATTCAGCTAAAAAGAGGGAAATTGTGTCATTTGTAACAAAATGGATGAAACTGGAGGACACTGTGTTAAGTCAAATAAGCAAGGCACAAAAAGACAAATATAGGATGATCTCACTCATGGAATTGTTAAAAGTTGAGAAGAACAAAATAATGAACGTCATAGCAACCTGGATGGAATTAGAGTCAATAATACTGAGTGATCTTTCACAGAAACAAAGAACTGGATATCACATGTTCTCACTCATAAGTGGACCTTGAACAACCCCCACAATAATATAAAAAAAGGATTGACTGTAGCAGGAAGCTGCGGGGGGGAGGGCGGAGGCGGGATTGACAGTAGTAGAAATCTGCCTGGGGAAGGGGAGCACACCTCATCAACAAGGGTACCTGCACAGTGAATATTTGTACACCTAACCCTGAAATGTACCCCACAATTTTAAAATGAAAAAATTTTTTAAGTTAAAAAAAAAGTAGATCTCATAGAAGCAGTGAGTAGAATGGGGGTCCCAGGTTCTGAGAAGGTAACAAGTTGGGGAGATATTGGCCAAAGGGTACATACAAAGTTTCAGTTAGACAGGAGAAATAAGTTTAAGAGATCTATTGTACAACATAGTGACTACAGCAATGTATTGCATTGAAAATTGAAAAGAGAGTAGATTTCTGAGTGTTTTCGCCACAAAATATGATAAGTATGTGAGGGTATACATATGTTAATTAGCTCATGTTAGCCATCCCACTATGTGTATATATTTTGAAACATCATGTTGTACACAATAAATATATAACATTTCTACTTGTCAATTTAAAAATAAATATTTTTAAAAGAAAAAAATGCAGTGAGAAGTAAAAAATGGAAAAAGACCAGCTGAAGCATGGCAGCCAAATATCTAAAGACTGCCAGATTTAATTGACTCCACAGAGCTTTCTTGACGTTGATGA
This sequence comes from Carlito syrichta, assembly GCF_000164805.1. NCBI lineage: Eukaryota > Metazoa > Chordata > Mammalia > Primates > Tarsiidae > Carlito > Carlito syrichta. Next base: position 117,385 of record NW_007259758.1, read on the forward strand.
GAGCAGTGAAGGCTGGACCTTGGAGGAAAAGTTAAGTGGATGATTGCATTTAGGGAAGAAAAAGTGGGGAAACAGCATAATAGTCTTCAGGTACCCAAGGAGAAAACATATTCATCATGTCCATGGAAATGGGCAAAAATGAAAAAGAAGGGGAAATAAATCTATCCTGAGCAGGAGGCATTAAGATTGCCAATAAGAAAACCTAATTTCATCAGTACCCTGGTGATTTTCAACCTGTTTGGGCTTGTCCTTCCTTGTTTCTGTTTGTTTTTATGGCAGAGTTTTGAAAATCACCCAAGGGGAAAAAGACTGTTTGACATATGTACACACACATTAAAATTAATGTGAAACAAAATTAATTTTGTTGATAACGTCCCAGAGTTTTAATGCCATGCTCTGGCTGGTGGGGCAGGAGGGCTTTGTGGGGAGGGACATTTGAGATAAGGATGCACCAATGCAAATTTTGTTGTACCTAAGCTACCACATTCACAGTGGGCCTTACAGGCAATCACTGACTCATCTCAACAGTCGTTGTTGCCCAGCTTCTACTCTATCAAAGACCTAATACCTGCCTTCTGCAAAGCGAAACCTCCATGGACAGTAGATCTCTTGTGGAAGCTGATTTCCCACTGCTTAAAAATTTTTTTCATTTTAAAATTGTGGGGTACATTTCAGGGTTAGGTATACAAATATTCACTGTGCAGGTACCCTTGTTGATGAGGTGTGCCCCCCTTCCCCAGGCAGCAAAGTATTCAGGAAATACCCCAGACTGGAATCAGGAAGACCTGGGTACAGAATCCCTGCTCTCCTCTTGGCTATATGACCTTGAGCAAGCTATGTAGCTTCTCTGAGCCTCAGTCTCCTCAATCGTGTACTGGGAAAATAATACCTCCTTTGTTGGGATGCCAGAAATTGGGGAGACCAAGCATTTAAATCTGCAAGTGTGTTGAGAACACTTCGATGTTAGCTGTCTTCCCCCGCCCTCCCTCACCCCTATTAAGTTACCTGTAGGGTCACCAAAGGGCATTGCTGTGAGCAAAGGACAGTGTCCTTGTGGCTCTGAGATCTTCATTTGTCTCTTGAAAATGGGAATAAAATACATGGCTCCTACTTTTCCAAGCAAGGTAGGTGAAAAATATATATATCTTGCTTTTAAAATGCTAAAGTTTATACAAAGTATATGTGACTGGAAGGTTGACAATTAAAACTTTTTTTTCTTTCCAGATTCTTTGGCCTTTGGAAGAAGGTTGGTATTCATACCTTTCAGGTTTGAGGTCTGGGATTAACTGGCACCACAAGCTATCCATCCACTTCCTCAGGAGGAAGACGACTTCACACAGCTCCAAAGACACCTCCCTGGGATGTCTGAGACATTTGGCAGAAAATGATTTTGGAAGTTTGTTTCAACTTAACCCAGGTGCACTTGTGAGGTTGCCCTCTTTCACCTCTCAGGCAGCCCCGCACACACGTGCATGTGCACTCATACACAACGGCAGTCAGCTTCAGCCATGGTGTAGACACTTTCACAACGTACCTTCAACAGCGGGTCTCGGTAGTGATGGAATGGCATAAGCATTACCTTTACCAGATCTTTGTAAACGATTCTTCTGCATCTACCACTACTCATAATCATGGCTGTACCCAAAATCCATTTTCCTGTCCCTCATGCCAGCATCACAGAGTTCCGATGAGAAGGATAAGTAAGCTAGACACTTAACAAATATTTGTCAAATCTGAATATGCCAGTTGCTTAATCAAGTGAGGGCTTCAGGTGTTTTCTGAGCATGAGACCCCCTTCTAAATGTCAACAACGTGCAAAGCACACCTCCTGCAGAATAGTTATAACTTTACTCTCTTTTGATTAAGCCTAACTATGGCAAAGTGATATAATGAATTTACATAATCAAGAGGCATCTATGTACAGTTTATAAGCTGGAGGAGGGATGACCTTATTTGTATTCAGTCTGTGTACAATATGTTGTATGCCTATGGAGTCTCAGATTCCCTTTAAGTAATTTGAAGTCTTCCTAGGGGTCTGCCACCCACAGGTCAAGTACTATTACTCTTGGGTACATATAATTGTGGGGTTGCTGCCTACTCTGAGCATCTAAAGCAAAAGTACAGTGTGGAACTTGCCTGAAATGATGTGAGTTGAACCATCATGGCCCACACTCAAGAGGCCAAGCCCTTAACAGCAGTGTTCTGGGTTCACTGAGGATGATAAGGCTGCCTCTTTCTCACTATGTTGTACAGGTAATACAAGGCTTCTTGATTAATGGACATAACAACCTTTTTCTTCAAAAAAAGTAAACACAATAAATTATCAGTAGATTCACAGGGATGTTAACCTGACTTGAACTCAGTATCTAAACTTGGTTTCAATTTGACTCATATTTGTCAGTGTCTCTAGGCAGCCTAATTTGGTTTAGATGTTTATTTTTAATTTGGTTCTGGATAGCAGTGTGGGATGGACATATTTCCCAAAAGGAAACAAATAATGTTAATTCCAAGGGACTTTACACTTAGCTGCAATGTATTCTCTAGAATACAAGAGATGGTAAAGGAAACTGAATATCTGTGTTCCTTTTTCCTTGCCACTTGGTAAAAACTCATTGTGAGATGGCTTCAGGCTCTGTTCCAGGTTCACAAAGCCTTGGCCTGTCCCCTGCCAGTATCTCTTCTCCATTTTCTAGTGTGTTTTGTCTTGCCTCTGCAGTCCAGCCATCCTGTTCTTCCATTTCCTCGTGCTCACAATGATTCCTCCTACTCCAGGGCATTTGTGTATGCTCTTCCTTTTATCTGGAATGCTTTTTCTTCTGCCATTTCACCCTGTCAACTCTCACTCCTCCCTGAGAACTCAACTCAAAAGTATGTGTTCTTCAGAAAGTTTTCTCTTAAGTCCCCAGTATTAAATCCCTAGTGATCAAATTCTTCCCTCCCCATTACAGCTTCTCTTAACACCTATATCTCTCACCCTCCTTGCACTTTTCACAGGTGCTACTTTATATTTGTCTGTGTAGTTTTATTTGTATATCTCCCACACTAAACTCTGAGTTCCACAAAGGCAGAAACCATATCTGTATTTATTCACCACTGTTCCCTGGATACCCGAGACACTGCTCGGAACATAAGAAAGACTCAATAACATGAGGTATGCCCTTCATTTGCTGACGAACAAATGAAGTACATATTATTATCTTCTACATATTAAAATCATAATTGATAAAGGGAAAGGAAATGAGTGATTGTGAGATATTCTGATGGAGTTAGAGGTAGTGTGGTATGAAGGAGGGTGAATTTTAGAGTGGGAAATTTTATCACTCGGACATTTTTCAACTATGTGATCTTGAGCAAATTATTTAACTTCTCTTAGACTGTTTCCTCATCTGTAGAATTGTAATAATAATGTCTACTTCAAAATATAGTTGTGAAAATTAAGCAAGATACATAAAAAATAAAAATTTGTTGGATTCCTCTCCATCTATGATCTTATATTTTGCTTTGCAAAAGACAAAGTGTGAAATTGGACAGGACAATAATATTCAAGGGGACCAGCCTAACTGATCAGTGTTTAGAGCTACCCTTTTAACACACTCTATTTCTCCGTGCAGCACAATGGACAGGTTTTCAATAGCAGGATAAAGGATGAGCTTTCTAAAGACAAATATGCTTCAGGAGTCAGGCATTACGTGGTGAGCTTCTCCCTTCACTAAAAGACACCTTGGAACAAGTGATCACCAGCAGCCATTTTTATAGATGAGCCATTGTGGATTTCAACAGCATGTCTTCATTTATCTCCTTGTTTTCCTCTTTCCAAGTTAGTGTGTCATTTTGGAAAAAAGCTTCAAAATAGCTCTGGAAACAATTTTAAAATAGCATCCAGTGATTCCATTTATTTTAAGTCCAGAAACAGAAAACTAATCCAGGCTGTCGGAAGCAAGGGCAGTGGTGACTTGGAGGAGGGGCCGTGGCCAGAGGGAGCATGCAGGGGCCAGGGATGTACTGTTTATTGAACTGAGCACTGGTGTTCTCTGTGTGAAAACTCACTAGGCTGTACTCAGAAAATGTGCCCTCTCTGTATGTATGTTAAGGTTCATTCTGCCTCTGTGAAACCATGTTGAGATTTGAAGTTGCCCTTTCCTCTCCTTTGATGGCTATACATTAAACATTAGGATCTGGAAGTCAATTTGCACTTTTCTTCTCCCTCCATCCCTCCTTTCCCTTTTCCATTCCCAACATCTGCAGGAGCACATGTGTGTACACACACACACACACACACACGCATACACACACACGCACTTCTTTCAATAACTCACTGTGATGATCTGCTGGCTACTTGTTCACAACTCTTATTCACCAAAACCCGAATACTTAAAGTTTTCCTATCCTCAGTAAAATAAAGTTGTAAAATCTTAAGTAACTTAGTATCTCAGACCCTTAGCATTTCCTCTCTCTCTCTCTCTCTCTCTCTCACACACACAAACACACACACATACACACACACACACACACACACACACTCCATCTTATACACAGCAGCCAGAGAGATAGTTCTAAAATGTCAAGTCACCCCCATGTTATGGATAGAATGTTTGTGTCTCCCCATAATCCATATATTGAGGCTCTAATCCCTAATATTAAGAGGTGAGGCCTTGGAGAGGGAAATAGGTTTAGATGAGGTCATGAGGGCAGCATTCCCATGATGGGATTAGTGTTGATTAAGACAAAGAGAAGGAGCTCATTCACTCTCTGTCATATGAGGACACAATGAGAAGGCAGCCATGTGCAAGCCAGAAAGAGAGCTCTCACCAGAACCCTGACCTTAGAATTCCAGTTTCCAGACTGTGAGAAACAAATTTCTGTTCCCATAGAACCAGTCTTGGTACCAAAAGACATCCCCCCTTTCCTGAAATCTTCAATGGCTTTCCATATTTTTAAGAATAAAATTCAAGTCCCTTGCCCCATACTATAGGCTCTGCAGGATGTGTCTCTTACCTCCTTCTCCAGTTCTACCCTGTAACACCCCTCTTACCATGCCTTCCTTCCCCACATGCATCCTTCCTGTTCCTTGCTGGCCTCTGGACCCTGGCCCTCGTTGTTTCCTCTTTGTAGACTTTTGACCTTCATACATAGTTCTACTTCTCATCCTTCTTGTCATAACACAAAAGGTACTTCTTCAACTAGGCCTTCCTTGGCCACCCCCAATGGTCTATCTCATTATCCATGTCATTTCCTTAATAGCACTTACCAGTGTCTGATGTGTTCTTATTTGTTTGTTGTTTATTAATCTATCGTGTGTCCCCTCTTGCTAGAGCATGGACTCTATCAAGTCAGGGATCGTCCTTTTCTTATCCACACCCTCTCACCTCCTTCTGGTCTAGCAATGTGCGTGGCATATAATAGGTGCACAATTGATGGTTACTGAATGAGAGGAGGACTGAATAAATATCAAACCCTGTTTTATTCCTGCCTCTGCTTTTAATCTGTAACCAAATCCCCACCCTGTACTCAATTCTAATCTGATGCCTCTTTTCCAGACCTCTGCCCTAAAAACCTACCCTTTATTCTTCCAAGCCTGGTCCTTACCTCTCACTCTGACAGCCCCATGAAGGAATTCAAACCTGCTCCTCCCCAGGTAGCCTTTCCATCTGCTGCGTGTCCTCCAGAGAGCTCACTCAGGCCCAGATTGACGCACACAGCCCGTTCCCTTGCTTCCTGTGCAACACCCCACCCACCCCAGCCCTGCACCTCGCTGATGCCCACCACCTGCCTGTGTCTCCACATGCCACCTGCCTCATACTGCCCCACAGCGGGCCTCACCCACCTGCCTGGATGCTCCCCACAGCCATTCTGGTGGGTGTGGCCAGCAGCTTGGCCTGCTGAGCCCCCATCAGGCAACTCTAAAAGCTCCACGTCAGACCAATTCCATCTGCCAAGTGTCGCTTGCCTCGCTTTCTTCTTCTCCTCACACACTCTTCTAGCTCAGGTTCCATCACTTCTCCTGGACTATGGCAAAAGCCTCCCTACAGGCCAGATTTTTTTCTGTTGTCTGCTGTTCCCCCACTGATCACTGCATTACTTTCATAATTAGAAAAATAAGCCAGGTAAACATTTAATGAACATGTATTTTGTGTAGTGCGCACCATTAGACAAAGATGGTCCAAGACATGGCCTCTCAGCCCTCTGGGACTCACAGTCTAGCGGGGTGATGTCTCAATGCACAAGAAGCTATTTGGCAAGCATAACACAGTGAATGCGAGAGGAAGAGAAGAAAGCTCTGCCTGCACACGAGATAAAAACAGAGATGAGAAAATCAGAGACCAGTGAGGACTAGACGATTCTCAGAGAATAGAGAGGATGACATTAGGCTGTGAGCTTCAGCATGGCCAGGTCTAGGTCTTCTTGTGATCACCAGAGGACAAGGACACCTTAGCAGAGGCCCTCACCCAAAGTTAGATGCTCAGTGAATACACATAGAGTGGAAGAATGACTTTAGAACAACCCCCTTTATTTTAGATATGAGAAAACTTGAAAAAAAATAAATGACTTGCTAAAAGGTCATAAAACTGGTTAGTGTACTACCAAAGCCCAGATCTGCCTCCCAGATCAGAACTCTTTCATCCACACTGAATAGCTATCCTCAAACTTTCCTTCTCCAGGGTATTGAGCCCAGTGTATTTTATCTTTTCTTTCCATATCATTTTTAAAAATATCCCTTTAAATGTATTCCATCAGCCAGGCTCGGTGGCTCAGCCTGTAATCCCGCGCCTTTGGGAGGCTGAGGTGAGTGGATTGCCTGAGCCCGCGGGTTCGAGACCCGCCTGGGCAGCGAGACCTCATCTCCACAATAAATCAAAATATCAACTGGGCGTGGTAGCACATGCCTGTAATTCCGGCTACTTGGAAGGCTGAGGGGGAAGAATCGCCGGAGCCCAGCAGGTGGAGGCTGCGGTGGCCAGGAGCAGCCACTGCCCTCCAGTCCGGGCGACAGAGTGAGACTCCAACTCAAAAAAAAAAAAAAAAAAACCATGTATTCCATCATAAAGGAGCAGGTTGTGCAATTCTTGACATGAAAAATAAACTTTTTCCACTTTCAGAAAATTGACTATTAAAGAACAGAGCATGACATTTTTATTTATAATCTTGCTTTTGTATGTAATTATTAACTATGAAATAAATACAACCACATATGGTGCCACCTAACTGGAAAGAACTCTTATATGCTTTCATGTTCTTCCATCAACTTTTTTCATTTTGATAAGGTGTCATGAACTGAAACATGGCATTTTTCTATAAAAGAGTTTTATATCTTTGTGATATACTATATAGTTTACATATTGTAAGTTTTCAAAGCACACACTTAAACGTGCCTGCGTTTTATTTTTATTGTGGTAAAAACATATAATACAAAATTTACCATTTTAAGTGTACAATTCATTGGCATTAAATACTTTGACAATGTAGTGCAATCAATACTACCATTCATCTCCAGAACTTTTTCATCATCTTAACAGAGTCTCTGTACCCAGTTAACAATAACTCCCCATTCCTGCTCTCTTCAGCCCTGGAAGTACCATTCTATTTTCTGTTTCTATGAATTTGACAACTTTAGGTATCTCATATAAGTGGAATCATACAGTATTTGTCCTTCTCTGCCTGGCTTATTTTACTTAGCATGCTGCTTGTTTCATTCATGTTGAAGCATACGTATTTCCTTTTTAATACTGAATAATACTTCATTGTGTGTATATACCCCATTATGTTTATCTATTCGCCTATCGTTACATAAAAGGTGAGTTGTTTCCACCTTTTGGCGCTTGTGAATAATGCTGCTATGGACATTAGTGTACAAGTATCTGTCTGTGTCCCTATTCAATTCCTTTGGCATATACCTAGCAGTGGAATTGCTGGATCATATGGTAATTCTATATTTAGTTTTCTGAGGAACTGTAAAACTGCTCTCCAGAAGGGCTGCCCCATTTTGCATTCCCACCAGCAAAGTATGAGGGATATGAGGAATCCAATCTCTCCACTTCTTCGTCAATACTGGCCATTTTCTGCGCTGTTGTTGTTTTAATAATAACCATCCTAATGGGTGTGAAGTTGTACATCATTGCGTTTTAAATTGCTGTGTGTGTGTGTGTGTGTGTGTGTGTGTGAGAGAGAGAGAGAGAGAGAGAGAGAGAGAGAGAGAGCAGCTGACTCTCTTGAGGCTGGAAAAGACCTCTGTCATTATATCTTGAGCCCCATCCTTTCCGGAAGGCCAGGACATCATTCCCCAGAGAGAGACTAAAACTCTTGATCTCAGAACATGCCGCGAGCAAGTTCACAAGAGTTTACAGAAGCATATTAGACTGAGAAGCTAGTATCTTTACATGTGTTTTCAAACTCATTTCCTAAAGATTCATCAGAGCCTTGCAGGAAGGGAGAGATGGAAGCAGGGAAGAGGAGACAGGAGAATTAGGGTGTAGACCAGAGCTCAGTATGGCCAAGAAGAGGAAAAGTTCCCAAGTATCTTTGTTAAGGGAAGGGATTGGGCTCCCCTTACTGACTGATCAAAGCAAATTGTATGATAGTCAGGGTCCAGTCCAGACTCAAATATAGAATCAGATACTAACAAGGGAGAAATTCAGAATCCGGGTAAGGCCATCACCTCAGAGATTAGAATCTGGAGTGAAATTGAGGCGAACCAACAGGAAACAAGGTCAAAAAACTAGAAGGTCTTATTTGGGCTTCTAAATTGAGATTCGTTGCACAGGAAATTAGAAACAGGAAAAAACTGAAGAGGCTGTCAGTTCAAGGTCACTGACTAAGCCTAGTTAAGTGCAGAGAAGTAGACTGGCAGCATTATGCTCGGGACCCCAACATCCCTGGCTACGCCCAATGGTGTGTCTTCTACTCAACCAGTGGCCATTCCCTCGATCTTAGCTACTCTTCCCCCAGAGGACTACAATACCCTCGAGGTCTTTCCAAGCATCCATTAGGCAAGCCATAATATTTATTCCCCATTTGTTCAATGAGGTGAGCAGAGCAAATAGAAAAGTCAGCTCTTCCAACCCCGGGTGGATCTGCCCCTACCCCTAAACCAATAGGAGAAAAAAATTTAAGACTGGTTGCAGAGGGCAATGGACCCTAGAAATATGTTAGGATAGCATTTGGAACCATTGGTGGTAGATAGGGTTCTCAGATGGCTCCCAAAACCCTCATCTCCTGATGCACATGCCTGTACCCATATCATTGCCTCTTCTTGAACATGGGGGGATCTGTGAGTATGAGGTTAGTCCTGACTTAATCAAAGGAACCTTTTTAAAAAGATGAAGTGCCAAAGAGACATTCTCCCACTGGCCTGAGAGGAAATGATCACCATGTTGTGAACCGCCTACAGGGGCTTCATGATAAGGAATGGCAGGCAGCCTCTGGGAGTGAGTACACTCCCCGCCCTTAGAATGTGCTTGGCAAAGAACCCTGAGCTCCCGATGACATCATAGCCTCAGTTGACACCTTGATAATGAGAGCCTGAGCAGAAGGCCCAGCTAGTTCATGCTTGGGCTTCTTCTGATCCACAGAAAGTGTGGCTAAGCTTGTGACAGTCTGTTATACAGCAATAGTAAACCAATACACCTTGCCTGCCTGATGGAAGACATAGCAGTAGGTTTAACTTGAACCTCCAGCTTTGTTGATTTGCTCTGTGATGTAGAACAATAGATCAATACACGCATCATAGATCCACAAATCCACACGAGAACTAAAGGAGTATGTCGTCCAACCCTCAGAGAGGTTTAAGTGACTTGCCCAAGGCCATACTGTCAATTGGTGGTGATTCTTAAACATGCCCTTATCTGGAAGTAAAAAAGCAAGATGAGTCAGAGATCCAGAGTGTTAGACACTGCAAGAATCTTAAACAACATTTGTTGAAGCCCCTCTGTTTGAGACCAGAAGAAACTGAGGCATGGGAGATTAGGGAATTTGCCGTATTCTTTCCAATTACCAGAGTCACATTAAGGCAGCAGGTACAGTCCTGAAACAACGAATCACAAGCATGCAACTGCCCTTCTAGACAGAAATCAGCATGCATCAAAAACTGCTGCCTTTCCATTGAGCCTCAACATAATAAACAGCAAGGAAAATGCATAAAAGATATGAGAGCTCCCCTGACAGCCAACCAAGTTGTTCCCAGCTCACACAAGACGTAGTTATGTGACCACTAAAATGGCCAGGGCTTTCTCCTTTGCAGTCAGACTCAGCTACATTGAAGGAGAAGGTGGGGAGGATGGGCAGGGGTAGAGGGAAAGAGAAGGGAGCCGGCTCGTTAGGCTATATTTTTTTGAAGCTTAAAAGCAAAAGAAAATATTGCAGCTTTGTTAGTCAAGGACCTTTTGGGGAGGTTGATGTGCCTCAGTCAGAATTGAGGAGTGTGTGTGTGTGTGTGTGTGTGTGTGTGTGTGTGTGTGTGTGTGTGTGTGTAACCGAGTAGCCTGTCAGAGCCTCATTTTCCAGGCTGCAAGTCTCCCCCTAACTGATAACACTCTAAATAACAGGTGAGTGACTCCTGGCAGGAAGGAGATTGTCTGACCTCATTGTTTGCCTTTTTCCCCCCTCTTTGTTCTTCACAAATAAAGGTTTTTTAATAAACTGAAAGGTCCTCCGCTCTTGCCTGATGATAAAATGAAAGGAACCAGTGAGGTATGGTACAACGTGGCAGCAAAAAAGGAGAAGCTCATCAGAAAATAACAAAGGTGCAAGTTAAAGATAAGGCAGCTGTCAGAGATTAATCCTGCCCGCCTGATTGTTTTCTTTAATACCAAAGCCTGCAATAGCAAGCGATAAGTTTGCTGAGTAATTTGGTTTTTGGTGAGGAAATAAAATTCAGGTAGGCCCCATAATTGATTTCCCTTTCTTTAGTTTTCTAAACATTAAACAACAACAACAACAACACAAAGCCCTGCCTCGGCTACACTTTCTTTCAGCTTCACTGCCAGTGCTGTCCTCTTGACCGGGCACTCCCCTTCTTCATCCCAGAAGCTTCCAAAAGGAGGGTAGGAGCAAGAAAGAAAAGTTCCTCTTTCCCAGCAACATCAGGTGCAGCTTACATGAAATCTTTATTTTATTTTATTTTATTTTATTTTATTTTATTTTGAGTTAGAGTATCACTCTGTCACTCAGATTGGAGTGCAGTGGCCACTCCCGACCACCGCAGCCTCGACCTGCCGGGCTCCGGCGATCCT